>NC_054597.1:8517405-8820436 GCF_004785595.1 Juglans microcarpa x Juglans regia | reverse complement strand
CTCTTTGCAAGAAGGCAATCCGAGAAGACATGCTTTGTAGTTTCACAAGATCCTTCAAGACAAGAAGAGCACTTTGTTGTATTTTGCCTTTAAGGGGGTACCACTATGCCAAACCATCCAAACAAAAACGGAAATATTGATGGAATGGGTTTGATTCCGAACAAAACTCAAGGCATTGGTGTGAGGGAGATGATCCCAAAGAAAATTCCAAGTCGACGTAAAGGAGAACTTGCCATTAGGAGAGTGTCTCCAGATTCTAACATGGCAACCTGGTTTAAGCATGATATGATGTTGAGTAACCTCTTGAACTAGAGTAGTGTCATACAAAGAAGAGAGCATTTACATGTTCCAACCAGTGGCAGCACTTGCACATTCAGTTCTAAAGGCATATAATCTCTAGATTTGGTAAAGAAACTTGTTTCTTAGTAATTTTGCCAATCAAAATTAAGACATGACAACATTGAATTACAGTCAAACCGATGTATTTATCCCAATTTCTAGACCTATTGATACTTTACACCTTAACTAGCTACCAAGTGGGTCTTGGCCGGTCAATAGCTGTGAATTAACGTATGAACTGACTCCAACGAAAATAATATGGACAATAAGTTGTAACCATCCGGTCCAATATTTCTAAAACTAATTTTATCAGGCCTAAATGAAATTAAATGAGTAATATTGAATAAGCCCAAGAACTATTATTTATTGAGGTTGGTTAGGAATTTTAGTTAGGCTCAAGCTTTTATTTTAAGGTCCGTTAAGGTTTAGTGAATGATTTTGGATGGTATTAAAGAGCCCATATTTATATAAGCCCAATTGAGATTTATTGAGTAATTTGAATAGATTATGGGTCCAAAATTTATTATAATAGATTATGGAATTTTATTAGGTCTAATAATTAGGCTTAATCCCAGTTAATATTTATGGATCAAGTGGGCCCTACTTAATTGTTAATAGGCCCAAGAAATTATTTATAGCCCAGAAAATATTTAACAAACAAGTTGAGCTCATTTTGAAATTTAAGATCGGTTCGTTTGGGTTGTTAAGTGACTTAGCCCATGGAATTATAGGCAAGTTCTAGAATGTAGTTGGACCCATTAAATCGGCTAACCCAAAATAGAGACCAATAGAAAACCCTTCCACCAGCCCTTCACGTCACCCAGTGCATAGTAATGCCACAAAAAAATCGAGAGCCACTCCACCATAGGACTTCTTTAAGCCTCCGCTGGAAATAACTAAGTCGGCCAGCTTCAAGCCAACCACATGGAAACACACACACAGACGAAGGGAACACTAGCCCGACGTCCTCTATTTTCCTCAACAAAAACATAGTAGTCTCAAGACTAGCTACCTCCCCGTCTCAATCGAGAGCCACCGCGTAAGGTCAGTCCTCAAGTGCACCAAACGTGTGAGACACAAAACTAGGCAACCACCTAGCAAGCTCCCAACGTACGCCACCAATGACCACAAAGCAATTGCATGGACTACAACCATGAAGTCGTAAACAAACCCAAGACCATGGTGGTCCTCCCATGCTCAGCCTCTTCAAGCCGCCTAGCTTCACCCAAATCGAAAGTCCCACCATAAACCACCAAACCAAACCACGTGAAGCCCTCCAAGCATGGCAACATCTAAGGGTGCAATCGGTTCGGTTCAGACCGGTTTTTGACATATTATAGAACCAAACCAATCTAAGTCGGTTTTAAATTTCTAAGAACTAAAATCGACCGATTAATCTAGGGAACCCAAACTTTCAATTCTTTTTTTAAATTTTGGTTCGTTAAGTTCAATTTGGTTTTCAAATCATGAAAACTATAACCGAATCAGTTTTTAATCGGTGTTGGTTCTCAGAAATTGAAACTGATTGAACCGGTATCAAACCAAACCAAATCAGTTAGTACTAATGCAGATTTAAGAATGGCCATTAGATATGCATGGTACCAATGCAGTCATGGGTAGATGTGAAAGCCACGGACCTAAGCGTGGTCTGCCATAATATGTTATGATCATATCAGTAGTTCTTCTTGTGGCCACAAGATGTGAAACCATTGCACAACCTTGCACACGTAGTTAAGGTGTGTTGATCAGTCAGATAATTAAGATAAGTCAAGATAAGTTATGATAAGACTAAAGAAAGTTAGATACAAGTCCAATGTGATATACGTAGTACATGTTACATGTTTATGTTGGTATAAGTATTAAGTACGCATGTATTTTAAGAAAATTCTATGTTTATTATTTTTAATGTATGATGTACTACTTATTGAGTATTCGACTCATTTTTATACATTTTTATGTTTTAACCATCCCATTTGAGAATATTTATGAAAATGGAGCCACAGGAGAGGACTTGGCCCAGGGAGACAAAGCAGAGGCCTAAGGCATGTAAAAAGCTTTTGAGTTGATGATTATTACAATACAAAGTTTGAGAAATTTTAATAAGTGATTCCATGTACTTTTTTATATTTTAATGAAGTATGTTTATTCTAAGTTATAGAATCTTTTATACCTAGCGCTTCACTATAAAGAAAGTTTTTTATAGGCAAAGTTAGTAACACTCTGGTTTCTCAAATTTCTGAAAATGACTTATTCTTAGTCCTAGGGAACTAGGTATTACATAAGTAAAAGTCTCTTTTGATACAAAAAGAGGTAGTTGTTAGGAACGAAAGAGTAAAACAAAGCAAAAGCAAAATCAATCACATACAAACACAAGATTTATGTGATTTAGCAATGTGCCTACATCCACAGAGCTATAAAGAATTTTATTTAGAATGATATTCAAATACATTGAACGGCAGTCCACGACCGTACGAAATAATACAATCCATATAAGGGTGTAACCGGTCCGGTCCGGTCCAGTTTTGAACAAAATTTAGGACCGAACCAGTATGTACCGGTTTTGTATTTTTCAAAATCGATTACGCACCGATTACTTTCCTAAACCAGTACCTCTGGTTTTACCGGTTTTTGGTCCAGTTTGGTCCCTTTTTCCGGTTCAAATAATTTACAAATTTGTCATAAAAATATGTTTTTAAAAAAGCCTACTTTAAAAAAATCTGTTTTATTGAAAATCTGTTATTATTTACAAAAATCTGCTATGTAAAAAAAATTCTGCTATAAATATCTGCTTTATAAAAAAAAAAAAAATCTGCTATGTAAAAAAAATTATACTATAAAAAATCTGCTATGTAAAAAAATTTAAAAAAAAAATCTACTATAAAAAAACTGCTATAAAACAAAATGTTATACAAAAAATCTGCAATAAAAAGAAAATTATTTATGATGTTAATTGTTAATTTGTTACTAACTTAGAGTATGTCGATATACTAATACTATATGTTATACATTATGGAACATATATTATATATTATATAATAATAAAATAATACTAAATTATTACTAATATTATATGTTATACTAATAATAATATTAATACTATATAATAATATAATATCTTATATATAATCATAATATATATTATTATATAATTTATATTTTTATTATTATATATATATTATAATATTAAAAATATTACATATAATATTAAAAAAATTAATTTAAATATGTATTATAGTGAACCAGTCCGGTCCTAAAAATTATTGAATCGGAACCAGACCGGTTTTGGCCAGTTTTTGCATTTTAGAAACCGGTTCCATCAGTTCGGGCCGGTCCAGTTTTTCGGTTAAAATTTACACTCCTGTGTGTGTCTGTGTGTGTGTGTGTGTGTGTGTGTGTGTGTGGCGAAATGCTAATTAGAGTTATTAGTGGGTAAACTCTAATTAAGGGTCGGGTCGGACCATTTCAAGAGCTAAAATCTATCAACTCAAGCCTGCGCTCTATAGTTCAAGCCTCATTAAAAATCAACTCAAAGACTGCAACATTGTCTTATTGGGTCAGGTCATCAAATCAAGTCGCTACAAAACAGAACTAGGCTCCACAAAAAAAGCCCAAAAAATTCTCCCACCACACATATCAACCACCTGCCTCCAAAACTGAAACCTCCACCCCTGCTACTCATAGCTCTTGTCCTCAGGCTAGAAAAGCAACTGAAGTTGTGCAAAACTTCAGTTTCTCAAGTGTAACACCCGTAGTCAACATATTTGTACGGTTCTTACTTTTACAAATCTTCTCAAGTATCAACTGGACATCATCAAAAAGAGATTGAATAAAATGATATCTTATCTGAATATGTTTGGATCTGGAATGAAATGCTGGATTCTTAACCTGGAATATGGCACTTCAACTGTCACTGTAGAGAGTACCATTCTCATTCTTTTTACCCAACTCCTCCAAGAAACTCTATAACCAAATCATCTCATTGGAGGTTTCAAATTCAACAACATACTCAGCTTCTATGATAGACAGAGTAACAGTCTATTGTAAGTTTGAACCTCAAGACACAGTAGTACCACCCAAAGTCTATACAAAATTTGTAGTAGTCTTCTTGCTATCAGTATCACTAGCTAGATCAGCATTAACATAACCTTGCAATTTCAGAACAATTCTAGTAAAGCAAAGAGATGAATTTAAAGAAACACTTAGGTACCTCAAAATCCACTTTACTGGCTCCCAATGCTGCTTTCCTTGATTACTCATGTACCTATTCACAACTCACACTACATGGGCAATGTCTAGTCTCGTACAGACCATATCATACATGAGAACCAATCGCTTAGGCATAGGGTACTTTACTCATATAATCATACTTCTTCTATATCTTTGATGACTGATCCCTGTCAAGTCTTAAATGACTCCCCAAAGGTGTACCACTGGTTTGACTTTGTCCATATTGAATCTACTGAGAACTCTTTTAAAATACTCTGCCTGTGAAAGTCTCAATGTACCTTTGACTCTCTCTCTGATAATTCTCATGTCAAGGATTTACTTTGCAACTCCCAAACCCTTCATTGCAAACTATTTTGACAATTGTTTCTTCAAATTGTTGATCTCTTCAATATCGGATCCTACAATAAGCATATCATTCACATACAACAATAGAATGATATATGAGTTGTCAAAATACCTATCATAACAACAATGGTCTGATTGGCATCTAGTGTACCCTGAAATTTACACGAAGTTGTCAAACTTTTAGTACCATTGCCTTTGATCCTGTTTAAGGCCATATAAGCTTTTCTTTGTACTATGAACCCCTCTCGTTGATACATATAGATGTTTTCTTCTAAATTATTGGAAAGAAATGTTGTTTTCACATATAACTGCTCAAGATGTAAATTCTCTATAGCCACATTCCTAGTACTAACCTGATTGTTATGATTTTCACAACTTGAGAGAAAACTTTAGAGTAGTTAATACATTTCTTCTGTTGAAGCCCTTTCGCAAGAAGTCCAGCTTTATACCTCTTGTTGCCATCATGCTCAGTCTTTAACCAGTACACCCACTTTTTGTGCAAAGTCTTCTTCCCTGTTGGAAGTTTAGTTAGCTTCCATGTTTGATTCCCTAACAGAGATTCTATCTCATCTTTCATTGCTAACTCCCACTTACTTGAGTTCTCATCTTACAAGGTTTCATCATTTTGTGACTTATCGCCATCAATCAGTAGAATGTAATTCAAGATGGGTGAAAACCACCATGGATGTCAGGTAGTCCTAGAAGACCTACAAACAACAACTGTAGGTGTAAACAACTCTGGATCTAATTGCAGAACAATAGTAATTGGTGCACTAGACTCACCCTCCTTGTTACTCATACTTCTACTCTGCACTGTTATCTTAGAAAGTTCATCCAAGCTTACAAACTCTCACTCATGAGGAGCGATATCTACTACTACTCTTGACTTATCCTTGTACATTTCTTATTAAGAATCACCTTCTCCTACTCTTAATGATTTTCCGATTCTGATTATCAAGCGGTAGCCAAACAACTCAACCTTATAGGCGATAAAGAAACCCTTTCTTGATTTGGCATCAAGCTTGCTACAAGCATCAAAATCAATATAAATGTAGGAAACACAACCAAAGACTTTTAAGTGAGAAAATTTCACTTCCTTTCCACTCCAAACCTCATAAGGTAATCTACACTCTAACAGAACTGATAACCCATGGTTGATCAGATAAATTGCACAGTTAACTATATCTACCCAGAATGTCGGTGGTAACCCAGCATTCAACCCCATGCTCCTAGCTCGCTCATTGATAGTTCTGGTCATACACTCAGTTACACCATTTTGTTATGGGGTCCTGGGAATAGTCTTCTCCATTCTTATACCATACGCTGCACAATACTCCTTGAACCCTCCATCAATGTACTCTCCACAATTATCAGACCTCAAGCATTTCAATTTCAAATCTGTTTTACCTGGTTTGTTTTCATAACATTTCTTAACTCATCTCATCTCATCTAATCATTACAACTTTTTCAAATTCTCACACAATATAAAATAAACAATTCAAATTTTCAAATTTCAAAACAAAAATAATATTAAAAAAATATATTCTAACAATATTTTATTCAACTTTCAACTTTAATCTCAACTCATCTCATCTCATCTCATCTACGAAAACAAACTAGGCAATCTCAGGCATCGCTTTTCATTTCTGGAATGTTTCAAATACATCATATTTATTTTTCAGGAAATAGACATATACTTTTCTACTACAGTCATCGATAAAGGTGAAGTAGTATCGATAACCTCCAACAGATGAAACTGGGGAAGGCCCCCACAAGTCCGTGTGTACAAGTTCCAACTTTCTTGACCTCTGTCACCCTTCAAGAAACTGATCATTTTCTGCTACCCCAGAATGCAACTCTCACATATATCCAGATCAACTAACTTCAGTTCTAGTAGCTTTCTCTTTGACAGAAGTATCTTCATCCCTATCTAACTCATATGAGCAAGCCTGCGATGCCATAGCTTTGCATTATTCTCAGCTTCAGTGATAGCAATCATATCACTTGATCATGATGTGATATACAGAGTATCGGTTTCCTAACCATGAGCCAAGACCATCACTCATTTTGTAACCTTCCATGTACCACCCGAGAAAACTATCGAATGACTGTCATCATCAAGTTGTCCCACAGAGATCAAGTTTTTCTTTAGTTTGGGAACATGTCTTACTTTTTGTAAAGTCCACACAGTTCTGTTCGGAAGTATAATGCACACATCTCTCATTCTCACGACATCCAGCACTTCTCCAATTGCCAAATACACCTTACCAAAGTCACCAAAAACATAATTCTGCATAACCAGGCTCAAATCGGACCACCACAAACATAACCATGCTCCTCACAAAATTCCCAACAGTAGGTTTATAATTAATATTTATGACAATCAAGGTCGGAAAAGCTTAGAAAGAAAACATGCCGCATATAAAACCTAATAAAAAAAAATTAAGTTTTCGTCAGCCAATATTGTTGCAGGGATCGATGCGTGTATTATAGGAAGTTAGCGCACGCTATAAAACTGAAAACAAAACAAAACTAACTGTCAAAGTGTTTGGTCAAGGAACAAGCAAAAAGACAATACAATTAAAACAATATTTTTATCAGCTTAAGAAGTGGAGTGCATATTGTGTTTTGATATTTTATTTCCATCAGTTTGAACATTGATCGAAGTAGTTTTTAGTTTCTTTTGCTGCCAAATGAAAGTGAGAAGAAGGGAAAAGAATTGGTACAAAATCATTTGAGTCAAAATGTGTATGATGAAAAGAAGATATAGGGCCTTAGTTAACAGTGTGAAAAATGGCCACAAAGACAACGTACGACGAACCGCAGGTTGTTGAAATAAGGTTTTCACGATATGCATGCCTGCTAATCTAAAAGAAAAAACAAGAGATGAATGCAATGTTCAATGGCCTCAGTACAAGAAGTACTTGATGTTGTTCCAAACCATATAGATTAGCACTACACAGAAGAAAAACCAAAAAACAAAAGATAAGAAAATACCCAAAAAAAAACATGCAATTAAGACTGTTAATCCGAGTTCCGGCCCAGGAACCCGGGTATACCCGGACCGGGTTAGCCGGGTCAAACCTGGGCCGAAACCCGGATGAATCCGGGTTTTAAAAATTCAGATTCCGAGTTGAACCCAAATTTTTTTTTTAACATAAAAGCCTACATGTTATGAACTTTTTTTCATGAAATAAATATTGATGTAGCATTCAAACTCTATTTGTTTAATTTTATAAAATACATGTTTTCAGGAAGTATGTTGAACATGCATTGTCCCTAATAATAAAAATATATCAAAATGGAAAACTAAATTTTATGTAAAAAATAACTAAAGTTAGAAACAACTAATTACCTAAATGCATCTAAGAAAAAGAAATACAATATTTAAATTTCTAATCCAAATATAACTATTAAATCACGAATTCGAAATATAACTATTAAATTTCTAATCCAAATAAAAATCAAAACGGCTAAGGAGAATGAACTCTTTTGAAGCCAGTGATAAGAACGAACGGTACTCACAAGGAGGGGAAAATTCGAATTCAAAGTAGAACATGAAAATCATGACGCAAGAACGGTACTCAAATACACGGAATCTATAATTAGATGAAATCCGGTTTCAAAAAGACAATAAAAAAGAAGAAAGAAAGAAACTCCAGTACTCCAAGTTTCAAATTTACAACGAAATAGTTAAAAAGTTACAAGCATTTCGAACACATGAATACGCGTACCGAGCTGCGGTAAAGAAAATAGACGCTATCAAGGCCTGTCTTTTGAAATTCTAGGTTGCGATCGGATCCAAAATGAAAATCTTAAATTGATCGGACAGCGAAAAATTCAGGTTTCAGGTTAAGCTCAGTACCTAGCCCAGGTGTACCCGGATTTTGCTATACGGGTACCAGCCCGAGTTTATTCCGAGCCGGAAGATTATCCGGGTTTTGGACCGGTCCAAAAAAAAAAAAAAAACTAGCCTGGATGAAGAGTGCTGCATGCAATGTTCAATGCCTTTTTAAATTGTTACCCCCTATGCTTGTTATTGATGTCTTTGAACGATTAATCTCTTTTGCAATGTGTTGAAGCCTGAAAAATAACTAGTTTGCGATTAGAGTTTGGGTCATTTTGAACCCCAAAATATGGGGCATTTAGAAGATCATCCCCGAAGGACAGAAAGCCATTAAGTGCACTTGTCATGAACTAGCTAGCCATAAGACTGTTCATCTGGGTCGAATTTTTTTCTGGCCCGGTCCGGGTTCCGGTTACGGTTTTCGACCCTGATTTGATCTAGGCCGAAACCCGCATTCTAATAACCGGTTTCATCAGGTCCAGACCCGGGTATAAAACCCAGGTTCCATAAAAACACCCGGTACCACCCCGGGTTTATATAAATTCCAAGAGACGTAACCCTTGTGTCTACCCGCTTCAGCCCTCATCTCTGACTCTCCCAAACTCTCATCCATCTCTCTCTATCTCACATCCGTCTCCATGCCCTCTCCCCCCCCTCCTTTCTGTCTCGTCGCTCACATTGAAACCGTAGTGTCTCTGCCGAGCAAAGCTCCGTGTCTCATTGAAGAGAGTGAATCGAAGGTCTCTTTCGGTGATTCCGTCTTCTTCTTCCTATTTCTTTCGGGGCTCGAAGGTCTTCTCTCAGTGCCGATCGAAGAAATCCCGTCATCCTCGTGACCTCATCGTCGTAGCCGACTCGTCGTCGCCGACTCGCCGTCATCCTCTCGACCCCAAGGTTTGTTCTCTATGATTTGGGTAACAATTATGTAGAAAATGAATAACGACCCAGAATGGAGTGTGGTACAGAAAATGAAAAGGGGAAAACAACTCACCCTCAGAGCAACAAGTAGTACTGTCTTGGCTTGCTTTCTCTGCAACAGTTCTTTTAGGGTTTTCTCGTTTTATCACTTTGTTGATTTGGGTCTGTTCTGATGAAAATGTTTGAATTGAAGAATCTTTGATAGATCTGGATTTTTTTTTTTTTTTTTTTTTTTGTTAAACATGGGTATAAAGTATATGCTACTAAACATGGGGTTTTTTGTTATTTTGCTATCGGAACTCTTTTATGATGCCTCAAAGTATGATGCTCTTGTTATCCCTGGAGGTCGAGCTCCTGCATATTTAGCTTTGGATGATTCGGTCATTGCCTTGGTGAAGGACTTCATGGAGACCAAGAAGCCAGTTGCATCCATCTGCCATGGTCAGCAGATTTTAGCTGCTGCAAACTTTCTAAAGGTAGTCTTCTTGATGGATTGGCATTATCCTTTAGAAGCCCAATTATGATACTTCCATTATATACATATCGACTACTTGATAATTGGGAGTGCATATTATTTATTCGTCACAAGAAATCTTATATCAATTCATGTAGTATCCATGTAACCATAAACATTGTGGATTGTAGAACAATTAGTGTTCATTCTTGTCTCACATTTATTAAATTGGTAGCATAGATAGGAAATGCTGGACAAGCTCTTCGACATCAGTTAATATGATAGAGTAAACATATTTCTTCTAACTCTTAGGTGGTAAAAGAGGGAAGGTTGGCAATGTGGAGATCGATATTACATTTCTATTGTTTCATTTTTTTTTTTTTTCATTTTGTAGGAAACATTTTAATTATGCTTGTAGACTGAATAATATAAAGAAAGACAGAATCTTTATCCGTTGAGATCCTTGTAAAAAAAATATTTATCTGTTGAGACGAGGTACTCTTTCTGGGCTGGTTTCAGTTCGCTATCCCGTTCATTTAGATAGACTTGGGTTAGCATCCTCCTGGATTTAGAAACATGTGGCCTAGGGAGGATTCCTCTAGTTTGGCAGTGACAATAAGAGAGAAATTTGACCATTTTCTGTTTGCAGGGAGATTTAAAATGCATCATTTTCTTTGTTGCTGCATAAATTACCATTATGTCTTAGTGCTATCTGTCTGTATGTTGTCTTTACCGTGCCACGAAAGAAAATGTACTGCATACCCTGCCGTGAAGCTCAATGAAGGAATGGTTATGTAGTCTCAGATTCAACTAATGCCACAGTTGCAGTTTTTACCTTTCTGTTGAATACATCTTGCTGATAAACTTGGACCAACAATGGCTGTTCTGAGACAGGAAATTCATCAGAAACTAAACTCAATTGTGGAGGAATGCATTGATTGCATGAAGCAGACATATTATGTATTGGTGGCTCTATGTAATCCACTTTTGATATGTAATTTTATATATTGTAATTTGTGTTTTGTAATGTAATGTATAAATACTAAATAATGAAATATGTAGTGGTTGCATTATGTTTTTTTAGATGCATTTAGTTATAAAGGTAATTAGTTTTATATATAAAAGAATATGAACATTTTTTCTTGAAAAATTTACAATAGAATATAGGCTCTTAGAATAAATAAAAAAAAAATGCATCTTGAAAGAAACTGAATGATATAGGTTTTTGTTAAAAAAAAAAAAAAAAAAACTGGGTACAACCCGGAACCCGGATTTCCGGGTTTCAAAAACCCGGATCCACCCGGGTTTCGGCCTGGGTCTGACCCGGATCAACATGATCCAGGTTTCGGCCCGGGTTTGGAACCCGGGTTCCGGTCCGGGTATACCCGGATTCCCGGATTGGAACCCAGATGAACACCCCTAGCTAGCTAGGGATATGGACTTTAGGACTAAAAAACTTGAATCAAGTGTGAGAGTTTCAAACCAATTAAGGGTGGAGAGTTGTCTCTTATTATAATACAATCTTCACTGATAATTAGAATAAGCCCAACATGAGATGATGAATATTGATGCATGATATGGGCTTCAGTAAAATTGTCGTACTTATTGGTTTGATGAGCAAGGAATGGGCAAGAGCATATAGGCTTTAGCCCTACATTTGCATAGTAGACGTCATTCTAATAAGGTTGAGCTTAGGCCTATCATATGTTTATTTTCTTCTAAAAATGTTGCAACTTGACATCACTTTGAAGTTTGAACTGCAAAGACTATTATATCCATCAATAAGCTCAACTCCACAATTCTGAATTCCCATGCTTGACATCATGTATCACAACTTGGTTCTATTTTTGAAAAATTATATTTATAAGTTGGCCTGGTGTGAAAAATATAGTTATTTTATTCTCAAACCAGTGTGTAGAGCATATCATCAACATTACTTAAATGGTAATATTTAATTTGTAAGATTCAAATTTTAAAATTTATTTTTTAAATTTATTTGAAACCAGTGTGACTGCCAATGGTGGTCACCAATTGGGATGTGTAAAACCACCACTTGGAATGTTTATACAGCTGACCACCGTAGGGATCAGTAATTAAAACAAACTGCATCCTTAACTGAATTCCTTTACTTTCTAATTGGGGATATATATGTACTTTTTACTTGGTAGTCCCTTTGAGTTTGAGGAACTCCAATATCTTAGACGTTTTTTGAAGTGTTAAAGTTGGTATGTATAATACGGATATGTGATACTCTCATCAGATCACATATGTCAAACAATTAAAAATTTATTTATTCTACGAAACTTGAATAGTATGACATGTTGTGATTAAATGAAAGTACCATATATCCCATACCTAAATATAATATTTTCATTTGGACTAACTTTCAAGATTTTTGAAGATAAACATCACTTTACTCAATCCACGTGATGATATTGTCACACTGATGATTGTCTCGATTGCATCCGCCATGCTGTTTGCAGTTGATTTTACAATCTTGGAAAAAGTTCGCCATTGTTTGGTGAACCAAAACATCGGAATTTTTACTATGATTCTATTCATGGAATTAATAGGCCTACAGAATTAATACTAACTCACCGAAATTCATGTGAACAAATCAATCCTATTCACTGTACTCAAAAATGTTCTTTGCTCTTCCTTCTCTCTCTCTCTCTCTCTCTCTCTCTCTCTCTCTCTCTCTCTCTCTCTCTCTAGTTAGCTAGATGGCCTACAATATGATCAGTTGGAAAGCCAGTAGTAGCAATCGAGTTATCTCTATTAGCTGTTTGAATTCCTTGATCATCCCCATGATTAATTTAAGTACTACTATATAAGTAAAGACAAAACAAGGTAGTTGGTTCAATGCCTCAACTCCTTTTAACAATTGCGTGTGCGTCACATGTTGCCCACAACCAATCCTTCACTTAACCAAAATAATCAAGTTCCCTACTCATACTGAACATGAAACCTACATATAATCAATCATTTTCCTCTATGTGGTCATCATCCTCTCTTTGTTTGTGGTAATATGCATGCCACCCTCTCTCTCTCTCTCTCTCTCTCTCTCTCTCTCTCTCTCTCTCTCTCATAGGCCTAGGAACCAATTAGGTATCTATTAGTTTTAGGTTCAAGGAAATGAAATTATTCTTAACCTCCATCAACCCCCAAAGCCACATCATTAAGGCCTGGAAAGTAGAATGAGCAACTTGGGTCATGACCTTTCTCCACCCTTAAAGGAATCCTCGAATAACTTTAGGGTGCAAGTTTTCCATCTCATTCACACCACTTTTGGCCTGATATGGGATGCTTTAGACAAAACTAGAGCTAAAGTGACGATTCAAAGTGAGAATCTTATATCATATATATGCATATCTAACAAGTGGTGACATCAGTAAAAGAAAGAATGAAAGAAAGGTTAAAGATCAGCGTGGTGATGCTTGGAAGGATTCTTGATGCAGGCCCCTGCTAGAGAGGCTTTTTCCAGTCTCTTTCTCACTCCCACCACTTGCTTGGCCAGTGTGAACGCTTCTTCACATGATGCCGAGAAGAAAGAACAAGAACATCGAATCGATTTATTTGTTTTTTTTTTCTTTTTTTGTGTGTGGGTGTGCATGGCCTCCAAATTCCTTGTCCTTTTTTTTCTCGTCCAGAAGATAAAGAGGCCCAACTCCTTTTTATCTCCAGCCCCAGAGGATAAGATTGCCTGCATTAATTGTTTATGTGCCAGCTTTGAAGTGCTCCCAACCGGTTTTTCTATCCCTATCTGTCATTTACGACTGCATGAAGATAAGAAGATTACAGAGCCTTCTAAATAAAGTGATAGATGATACTCGATTCTTCCATCGGTTTTTTCTTACTGATACAGTGTGCCTGGCCTCTTGATGTTCTCGACGAAGCTGGTGCAAGAAACAAGGCCAATAATGGCTTTATTCCAAGTCATCGACTCATCCGAGTAAAAAAAATAAAAGATCTGGCATATATGGATGGCTGCATGGCACTGGTTTCATGTGGATGACATGCATACTTTTCGTGAATTAGTTGGATTGATGTATTGGAAAGTTGGGCAACTTGGCTAAGCAACTTGGCCATCCTCCACGGGTTATTCGCTTGTGATTTAATAGATACTTGATTTGTTAGCATTTTACACATCTCTCCTAGATTAAAGTTTGATATAAAAGGCAAAGAATACAGCAAGGACTTGACATATTTGACGCTATTGATCGCATTGTGGGATTCTACAGTACATCAAATTTGAAATGAGACCCACTTCATCGAATCTAGAATCTGAATGATTAATTGTGATCTTTGTAATCATATTGATTCTTGTTTTCATGCTCGCATGCTCCAAAGTCAAGATGGCCGAGCATCATATACTGTAAAATCTATGCGATGTGTTTTATCTTTTTTCTATATATATATATATATATATATATATATATATATATTTTTTTTTTTTTTTTTTTTTATACGTGTGGAGGGTTTCAAACCCAAATTTTTCATTTGTAAAATGGGATCATATGTCATCAAGCTGTTGGCATCCTTTTCTAAAATTGAATTATTGAATTTATTAATAAAATTTGAAAATATTTATTCCCCAACTTTCCATCGACTTAATTTTGACTACTTTGTAAGCTTCAAATCTATTCTCATAATTACAGTTGAAGCAAAACCACAAATGAGTTGAAGCCTGTGTGCCAATGTGTTAAGATCGCATTGATAAAAATTAAAATCCACCAACCAATGGATTCTCGCTGGGTTTGATGTGGGTATAAAAAGCATTGCTTCTCATTTTATTTAATTATTATAATTTTTTAAATTTTTATATAAAATATAATAAATAATTTAATTTTTTTAAATTACAAAATAATATTATTATTATTATTAAAAAATAATATTTTAACAATATTTTATTCAACTTTTAATATTTCTTAAAAATAAAGATAAGATGCAATATTGTGCACAAAAATTGTGACCAGAAATTTATAAAAAAAAAAATTGATAAATCACATGCTAACCACAATTTTCACAAAATACAAAAACTAGATCTTTATGTTATAAAAATATTACAAGACAAACTTAATTACACCCCAACTAGATATTACAACCAAGACATAAACTTGGTATTCCTCGTGACCATAACTGGGAAAAAAATACCAGCAGGACCAAGGAGACACCTGAAAATACTTAATTAAGTACCGACTCCTAGTTAAACTGAACAATACCTCTGCAACAGTAAAAATTTCATTGCAGAAGCACCATGAGACGCCGACCTAAACCTAGGATTACAAAGAGAAACAGATACCCATTATAAACTTAGAAAGAGTTTAATTTTGGATAGGACTTAAATAGCTGCCCAGTCAATCTCCACTGACGGAAACTTCTCCAGAGAGAAATTCTCTGTCTCATCCTGCGTGTCTGAGAAATCTAGGAATGTGATATCGGACTCTGGTGAAGAAGATCCCATCAAGGACGATGATTCATCCGACAAAGCCGGCGATAGTGACCAATTATCAAGCTTACATTCCTCCGAATTTGCACCCAAAGGAGCTGAAATGGCTGGCTTTACGTCAGGAACAAAATAGGGCTCCTCCATTTTCCCCTTTTTTTGCGAAGACGCCAAGCTCTGGCAAATTGCTTGTAACTTGGCGTCTACTGAGGAATGGAGCGGCTTGTAGTCACCGAATTCTCCTGAGATATGAGCTCCTTGGTGCTTGAGATGAGGGAAATTGAGCCTGGAAAACTCTCCCCGGAGTTTATAGGCGGCCTTATCGTATGCCAAAGCAGCCTCCTCGGCTGTATCGAAGGTGCCGAGCCAGAGGCGGGTTCGGTTCTTGGGGAGTCTGATCTCGGCGACCCATTTGCCCCAATGTCTCTGTCTTACTCCTCGGTAGAGTTTTGCGGGCTTTTGAGGGGTGCCAACACGCTTCATAGGTATAGCTTTAGGGCTGAGGAAGTCGTGGGCGTGTGGATTTTGGTTCTGCCATTGGCTCAGCCTCTGGTTTTGGAGTAAAGTTGAAGCCATAGCAGCGATTTGTTGTTGTCGTTGTTGCTGTTGGTGTTGAATTTGGGCTTGGATTTCAAGAATCTGGGAGGGGGAGAGGTGGTTGAGCCCTATTGAGCTTGCTCGCTCAAGACCCAGTTGGTTATGGCTCGAGAACCCTTGAGAAGGAGAGATGGTAGAGAAAGAAGAAGAGGGATAAGATGTGAAAGAAGAAGAAGGCGGAGAAAGAAAAGTAGAGGGACAGGGTGGAGAACAAGAAGAAGAGGAAGTGGTTAAGGAAGAGCTTGCTGAAGCACTGTTCATAAAAGGTAGAAGTGCTTTCATCAGCTCTTCTCCTAAAGGTTCTGAGAAATTTGGTGTTGAGCTGCTACTGTAAATATCTATAGCTGCTGCCATCTCTTCTCAAGAAAATCAAACTAGAGGAAAATCACTCCACTAAAAATATAAGAAAATCCGAGTCTCTAGAAAATCAACCTGATTCTCTCCAAAACAAAACGGAGGGACAGAAAAACAAACCCTGTTAAGTTAATTGGAGGAAAGCTACAGTTTTTTATCAAAGGAAAATGCAAGACAAACCTGGATCTCTATTCTGAATCACCTGGCTTTCAAAAATACCCTTCTGGGTCTGATTTTTTGTTTTCACAGATAGTTTTACTTACACTCAAAATCCAAGAAAACAAAACCCCAAAAGAAAAAACAGCTTGAAAGAACAGACGATGACAGAAAGGGATTCAGAGAAGTGGGATATAAGAGAGGGAAGGGAGATTATTTAACGCAATTGTATTAGGCAGCAAAAGGAAGAAGAGAATCGCTCTCAAACACTCTGTTTTGTGGCCTCACTTTTACATTCTATGCGTTTATGGAGTCACCACTCTCTGCTTATATAGCCTCGAGCCCAGGACTCTCTCTCTCTCTCTCTCTCTCTCTCTCTCTAAAACCTCTGATTCTTTTCCTCGTCAAACTTCAAAGAAACTCTTGTGGCTGGCAGGTGTCAGTAGCCGAATGGTGAAACGTGTTGACATCTTATTTGCCTTATTTAGTTTTCATTTTACCGTTTTATACAAGGGTAGTGATTGGCTTATTATCTTATTACTACCCTATTTACTACCCAAATATATTTCAAGATTTTTTATGTTTTTATTATTTTTTTAACATCTTTAATCATTAAAAAAAATTAAAAAAATATATAATTTTATTAATACTTCTTAATCATTAAATAAAATAAAAAATTTAAAAAAATTAAATATAAAAAGAGTAATAAATTAGTAGTAATAAGGTAATAATCTTATCATTATTGTTATAATTAATGTGAGTAGTCTAAAGAGATGACGTTTTTCTAACAGTTTTTTAAAAAATTCAAATCAAATAAGAATTTAACAATTTAAAAATAATTTACTTCTAATGAAGAGGTTTTTTTTTTTATTGTAGAATAGACTCGAAAATAAGATATGTGAAAGGAAAATAAAACTTAAATCAAATAGAAAAGAATTTTCATACGTTCAATCATTTTTGTATATTTTTTTCGTATTTTACTAATATAATTAATCAAAATAGTTATTTTATATTAAAAAAAGAGTGACGTAGCCAATTATATTAGTGGAGTGCACAAAAAAATACGTAAAAGTGACTGCACATAGAATTTTTGAATAAAAAAACTTACAAATTTACAACTTAAAAATATTTAACTTTTTAATAGTGCAGTATTATCATGTTGAACTATTTTAAAATGAAAAATTTTACTAATCATCCACACACCATAAATAATTTTTTAGTTTTTAATTTTTAATTTTTTCTCTTACCAAATGTGTAGTGTGTGGATGATGAGTAGAAGAACTCAATTAGTCTAGAAAGAACAAAAAAATAAGTGTGGTGTGTATGGATTATGAGTAACAATACTCTTTTAAAATAAATTCTTAAATAATTATTAGGTCCGGTTTGGATGTCTAGATGAGATATAAACTATCTCATCTGAGCTGTACTTCATATTTCACCTGCCTATCCAAACGATAAAATACAAAATTTTATCTCATCTATGATTTTTCAACCATCGCCACAGTAACACTATAGTAACGATATAGTACCACTACAGATGATTTGTTACAAAGTTTCATCTACCTCTACAGTACCGTTCTAAACTTTTACCACTATAGTAATACTAACTACCACATTTTTAATATATATTATTATCTATTAGAATTTTTTATTTTATTGTAATATATAATTAGAAAATTATATTTCAAATTTTATAAAATATAGTATATTAAATAGGTCCTAATTAGAATAATTTCGTTTAACAAAGAAATGCGTTCATATTAAAATCATCTCATCTCATCTTACTATCTAAACATATTTTTTTTACAAAATATTTTATTTTATCTCTCTATCCAAACACATATTTTTTTATAAATTATCTCATCTCATCTTAACACAAAAATCTCATTACTATTCAAAATATCTCATTTCATTTCATATGAACTGCATAATTAAACGAGGCCTAAAAAAAATTATATTATCAAGCCGGTATATAGAGTACACTTAATAAAATGCTTATATGACATAATTTGTTTTGAAATATAAATTTTAAAATTTGATTCTTACAATTCAAATCTTATTATTCTAAATGACATGAATGATATTATTTACACATTTGAAAGTAGAATAACTCATTCGTTAATGCGAAGATACGTTAAAGGAAAATATGATCAAATGTCTTGTGATTTCCAATAGTTTCGTGGATGCAATATTCATCTCACATTGCAAAACAAAAAATAAAAGAAAAAATAAAATTGTGAGTTTCTTAAACCTTTTATATAGGACAATGTTAGGATCATGTAGAAAGGTGATTCCTACGTTGTACCGATAATGTAAATTATATATATATTTTTTAAATATTTTTTTAAATCCCTTTAAACATTTTAAATAAAAATAATAAATAATAAATTTATTAAAAAAAATTTATTAACTATTAAGTATAGAATAATGATAGGGTTACTACCTTACTACTTACTACCTATCTATTACTCTTTTTGTATTTGATTTTTTTTTAATTTTTAATTTTACTTAATAATTAAGGAAGTGAGTATTAATAAAATTATATATATTTTTTAATTTTTTTTAATGATTAAGGATGTTAAAAAATACTTAAAAAAATAATAAAAAATAAAAAAAATCTTAAAATACACTTAAATAATAGATAGATAGTAATAGAATAGTAAATCTATAACTACCCTAATTATAAACGTCAACAAAATGGACCGTCCAAGAAATCTCGGATCCAAATTCCACAGGACAGGACTGACAACCATCCCCCCAAGATTCCACCGAATTTATCTCAAATAGCACTGAAAATTATTTTTTTAATTAAAAAAATACAAGAATAGTGGACGAGGTAATCCCTATAAAATTTGAAAAATAATAAAGATTATTATCTTCTTACTGCTTATTTATTATTTTTTTTTTAAATTTTTATTTTATTTAGTGATTAAGAAAGTAACTATTAATAAAATTATATATTTTTTTAATTTTTTATTAATAATTAAGGAGGTTAAAAAAAATAAATAAAAGGGGTAATAACCCATCACTACCCATAAAATTTTCAGAACAATGATTGGAATGATTGGAAAGAATAATGCTTTGAACCGATAACTGATTGATTTTTGTTTTGTGTTTTTTTTTTTTTTTTCTTAGTGATTAAAGTTTCGTTTGGCTCCTAAACTCATCTCAACTCATTATTACAATTATTTCAAATTTTAATAAAAAATATAATAAATAATTCAATTTTTTTAAATCTTAATATAATAATAATATTAAAAAATAATATTCTAACAATATTTTATCACATCAACTTAACTCAATTCAACATCTAAATGCAGCCTAAGTAAGGCGTCTCATTTGTTTTCACAACTTATTTCAACTCATTTTATCTAATCATTACAATTTTTTTAAATTTTTACACAAAATAAAATAAATAATTTAACTTTTTTAAATTTCAAAACAAAAATAATATTAAAAATTATATTATAATAATATTTTATTCAACTTTTAAATTTAATCTTAATTTATCTCATCTCATCTGTAAAAATAAATAAGAGTAAATATTATTGAGTTTATGTATTTTTTGTAAAAAAAAAATATTTAAAGATTTTAAAAAAATGAATAAAAGAAAAGTAAAAAAAAAAAAAAAAAAATCTAAAATCCACTTATCAGTTGGATTATCGGACATCGGTCCGTATAGCATCATCCGGGAGGAAAATATGGTACAAATAAAAAGTAAATGAATATAAATATAAAAATACAAGAGAGGGTGAAGTGATCAATAATATAAAATTCTCATTACAATACTCGAGTGCTGGAAGGAAAGAATGGTAAAATTAAAAAATTAAAATCATCATTATCTCATAATTTATATCATTAACTCCTTTTAAACTGGACTACAGCCACACGGGTTGTACTGAATATAGACTCCTATTTTCTTTTCCTTTTTTAAAGAAATGCTACCAAGCATTTGCATAGTTGTATTTTTATTTTTATTTTTCTTAATTATTAAGAAATGCGTTGAATTGGTTTATATATAATTTTAATAATAATCCTCACTTTTTTATAAATAGAATGTGTAAAAATTATATATTTCATAACTGTAATATAACATTATCCATTCTTACTTCAACGCAAGAGATGGGGCTTCTACATCCCACAAGTCGGTCACCTATATATGATTGACCCCCTTGTATTACATCTTTGTTCGAATTAACATGAACCCAATGAGCACTATTAATTTCTTTGTCACATCCCTGCTATTAGCAGATGTACAGTTATCAGGAAAAAGCAGCATTAATGGCAGAGAAGTGGCGTTGTGCATATGATATTGCGTCAGCTTATTAAGGCAAGCTTTCGCTCCAAGTTTCGCCACTTAAGATTTGGTTTGGATTCACAGTTTATCTAAATTCATTTTATTACTATTTATTAATTTTAATTTATAAATTTTATTATTATTTATAATCTATTTCACTATTATTTATAATTTATTTTTAAATTTAAACGAGCTCTAAATGATGATCACAATACATAAGGCTTATCCATACCAACGGCAGGATAAGCGGTTGGTATTCTTTACGTATTCTTGGCGTCATTTATTGCGTTTTTTTTTTTTTTTTATATCTTGTACGTAAAAAAATATATAAAAATTAATGCACATAAAATTTTTATTATTTTAAATTATACAAAAGTCATACCACTGAATTTGTTATTTATTACTCGTGCAAAGGTAGGTCTTTAGCCGTAGGGCTTAACCATGGTTAGTTATCTAACTGGACCGTGGTTACATTAATATTTATAAGGAGAGTAATCATGTGACCTCTGACGACAGGTAACGAGCGGGACAAGTTATCGTTAATTGCGGCGTCAGTGAATTGAATTGAAGGGCAGACAAAGTCGTGGAGAGAGAAAACGACCTTTGGATCCAAATGGCTCTCCAAAGGCCATTTATTCATCACGCATTTGAATGACCCCACCCACCATTTCAGCTGACTTAACTATGGTTAGTGTCGGCATGAAATACATCAACTTATACCCCTTTGTAGATTGTTCATTGTTGTACCATTTATCTAATTGATCTTATAGAAAATTAATATGCATGGTTAATTATATAAACATGTGAAGGATGTATCATCTACATCTTTGTAACTTTATTTACAGACAATAACAAACCAACTTTGAGTTTTTTGTAATTCATAAGAATTTAATCATATATTGTATTAGTTTCCTAATTTTATCTTATATTTTTACCTATTTAAAGTATTCTCATAGTAAACTAATATTCTTTTATTAAGAAAATCAATCAATATAAAATTATGCATGTTGGTCCAATATATATGTTGTAGGCACGACAAGAAGTGCAAGCAACTCATGATAAGACTCTTCATAATAAGCGAAGGAAGCAACAAGGGATCCACATGAAGTAAAGAGACTAATGAATAAAACTTGACATAATGCACCGTATGGTGCTGAGAATAAAGATAAGGAGTCATACTCGATCAGAACCACAATTGATCGAATCCATCACGATTGGGATCCGTGGAGATAAGGTCGAACAGATACTTGCCATGGAGGAGCGCTATCAATAACAAAATTGTGTTTCGAAATGAATGTTACCATATTGAATTCCTAAAAATGTGTTCTATAATGTGTTATGATATCATGTTGATTAAGTATGAGATTTGTGCAATAATTATTTTCATTTACAAACTTTGAACTTTGAAGATGGCAAGCGACAAAGGGCTAAAGCTAACCATGGTTAGCCAAATTTGATGTGAAAAACGTAGAGAAACGAAGGAATGCATGTAATCAAATTATCAAAGCGTGCCTCCGAAGTTGCGTAAGAAGTAAGGGAAAGGCCGGTACTGAATTTGCTCGGATGTGGGACATGGGCCTTTAATTTTAAGGGTGGGGCCCTACATTGAGTCGATGACACGTAGTTTCCTACGTGGATATCACTTCCAGGCCACGCAAAGCACCTGGCCTAGTGCTTACGGTCTACTCTCTGAGCTCTATCTCTCTCTCTCTCCAGGTATGGTACTGGTACAATATCTAATGTATCTGCTTCTAGTCTACTCTTGTTGTTACGATCTGACGTGTACGTGACAACCTTTCTTGACTTAAGATTTGGACAAAATCTCATCCAGCCAATATTTACTTTCTCCTATGTTTCTATTTGCGGTTTAAAAATTACAATCTACCATTGTTTCATATTTTTATTTTTGTCTTTTTTCTTTTTGACATGGAATGGTCTCATGGAACTAGGTTTCGAATCCTTAAGGCCGTTTAGATGATGAAAGCAGCTCAAGTCAGTCTAAGTTTGAATTTCATCTGTCATTTAAACACATTTTGAGCCGACTTTCATCTGTAAAAAACAGTGAACTTATTTCTAAATTGTAGATAAATGTGACACATCCTTGAAAAAGTAGGGATTCCTGATTTCATCCGCCCTTTTTAATTTTTTTTTCTCCATTCTGTTATAACTCCTCCTTCTGTCTCTTCCTCTCTCTTTCCCGTCTTCCTCTTCCCAACCCGTCCTGTAAATTCCAAAATTCTCGTTCCATTCAAAACCTCTCGGATGCTTCCATTCAAAAGTAATATGAAAAACAAAAACTTGAAAGAAAACGGAATTGTGAATAGTGAATACTATGAAAATGAAAAAAAAAACCGATGGCTGCTTTTCGTTTCTTTACATTTTGACCATTGTTTTAGTTGGCGCGAATGGCTGCAGTGCACACAAATGCATCTTTTTTTTCTTTGCTGTATTTGGCACCAGTAGAGTAGACAATTTCGGTTTTTCTTGTCGGGTGAATAATATAAAATAATGGTGGGATACATTTCTTTTACAATTTCTCATAAATATATTTAAACTCATCTTAACATTCAAACACACTTTAAACTCATCTTAAGTGGATCCCACCAAATTCATTCAATAATCTCAACTCATTACTATTTATAAAAAACTCAATTCAGCTCAACTCAGCTCAACATTTAAACGCAGCCTTAATCCATGTGAAATGATCCATTTTTTCCTCTTCAAATCCATCATATATATAGCATTTATTCATTAAAACTAATGTTATAAAATAATATCAAACAAATGTACTAATAAAAAAATTATAATTTAGGAAGACAATTTTGAAAATAACAACTTTGAAAAAAAAAAAAACTAACTTTAGGTTATGTAAGAGTTTTATTTAAACTCTATGTCTCGCATACCCATATTCTGATGGGTTTAGAATAATTCCAATGAGATGGGATTAACTCTATATTGAATCACAGTGGGACACCAAGTCTCTAGATTTCTTAATGATCAGAAGTCTATAAATAGTATTAGAGGGTTAAGGGTTTTTACTTACAATATCATTGTGCCTCTAGCCATCGAGAGATACTCGGAGGTAAAGTTATTAGGGTAATCTTTCTCTCATATTCAAGTTAGATTTTTTATCAAACTGTAATGGAGGGAGGTACATTTTCTAAATGTTATTATTTTATTATCATAGATTATAGAAAATCGAAGATCCAATTATTAATATTTATGTTAAAATATTTAACAGGCCAAAGTTATTGTCTTTACCGTGACCTCAAGAAATTATAATTGTATATTTACTACTCATTTTAGAAGATAGTTATTGTGGCGGGCTCGTTTGGGGAGTGTGATGAGATGTGAATTTTATAAATAGTAGTGAGATAGTTGGAGATGAGTATTTTTAGATTTTGTGAAATAAGAGAAAAAAAATTGAATAAAAAATATTATAAAATTAAAATATTGTTAAAATATAATTTTATAATATTATTTTTGTTTAAAAATTTGAAAAAGTTAAATTGTTTTTTGTTTTTTTGTTTGAAAGTTTGGTAAAGTTGTAATATTGATTAGTTTGAAAATTTTGTATTTGAATTATGTTTGAAAATGAGATGTGATAAGATGAGATAAGAATTTTAAAATGAGATTATTTCTAAACAAGCCCTAGTCATTTTTGAAGTCGTCGTAAATAATATCATATCTAGTCAATTCCAAATAGAAGTATGGGATTTGATCGAACCGTTTAACTTACGATGGAATTATGAGCAATAAACTTTGAATCTGAATAGGAAATGCTAACCCTACACTTAAAAATCAAACCAATTGCAATTAATATTTGGAAATATCATGTAAAATAAAATAAAATAAATAATTTAATTTTTTTTAAATTTTAAAATAAAAATAATATTAAAAAATATATTTTAACAATTCTTTATTTAATTTTTTAGTTTTAATCTTTAACTCATCCCTAAAAACAAAAGAGGCCGTGAGGACGTTAGATTCCTAAGACAAATCAGAGCAGCAACAAGCCCATCCCCCCACCCCATGCACATGCGGATTAATAGTACTACGTACTGAGCTAGCGGACACATCACGTGGCTTTCTCATGTGATTAGCTTCGAGTTTAGCCCCTCGCTCACATGCATGATTTTAAGAATCCAAACGGTTTGTTAATCTCCATGTTAATCTCTGTTTTAGCGACAATCAGTGTCGAACCATTGTATTGGGTCCATCTTATTCTTATCATAGAGGAGTAAACCTAATTTGATTCAAATAACTAGATCATGTTAGTTTGATTTGCGTGTTATTCCTCATGTTCACGTACGTATATAAGCCTTCTTAATTTTTTTCCCCACTGTTCATAGTACGTAATAGACATATTTTTCTAATAAAACTACTTAAATAATAAATGAATATGTGATTCTGAGACAAAATATTTTCTTATTTTTTTCATCATTCATCAATTACACACCTCAATACAATATTGATAATTACATTTATATGAGCATCCACAATGGATTAGCTAAAAGTTAAATCTATTGAATATTTAGTTATTAGAAAGTACAATATATTTGCAATTGGATTAGAAATAGAATTTATCTACAGTGACTTTCAAATGTTTTTTCAAATTTAAAGGTTATTGTACATACATCAAATATATATTTTATTAATTATTTCTCTCTCTTTCTTTCTATTACATATTTTATCACAATTGATATATTAATTTGAGTTCGTGATATATTAATTTAATTAGAATAAGATTATTAATTAATATATAATAGGTAGAATAGTAAAATATGATAAAATTAAATAAATTAATAATTAAAAAAAATTAAATATTTTTGAAATTATTAGTTACTTATTACTATATAATGAATAAATAGATAATTCAATGTAGAGATTTGATGTGAATAACTAAAACTAAATTTATCTTATATTATTTTATTATTATATAATGAAAAAATAGCTATTTCAATGTAGAGATTATGTAAATAGAATAGTCAAAAGTCAAATTTCTCTTACATTCATAAAAAAATGTCCTTTAATTTTGACTAATCCATTGAGGATGCAATATTGATAATTACACACGTCAATACAATATTGATAATTGCATTTATAAGCTGATTAGGAATATATATACCAATTCAAAGGTTTTCATACATGGAGGCGGCATCATGTACTAGAGAAGGCTAGCTTTGACGTACTATCCTCTAGCAGTAGCTAGTGAAAAAAATGGAGGGGCGAGAGTTTTTGAATTATTTTGAATTAGCTTCCATCTTCTTGCATGGACTTGATCATATCACTTCGATTTTGATGGTATACAAGTGAAAATCCTCGAATCATATATAAATTAGAACCATTTGATATATATTTATATTGCAATGCATCAAAATCGAAGTCTCAAACTATATTTTTAAATTCTTTGCAAATTAAGAAGAAAAAATGACTGCGTATACAATTTGATCTTAAAAATTAGACTCCCTTTTTTCTGATGAATTAGATAAATAATGTCTTAATTAAGAAAAATGAGAAAGTTTTAAAGGGAAGATAACCAAACCAATTAATGCTAGCTAGCTAGCTAGAATGTCATGTGTAGAGATGTTAATAATAATTAATATCATATTAATATATAAGTCTAACAAAATATTTAATGATTAAAAGCTGGATCATGATAACTACTTGGAAAAGGAGACAAATAATTCAATAATTAAACGAGGTCAAATGGAAAACAACGAGATCGTTCTTGGCATAACTCATGAAGAATTGGAAACAGATGAATGGGAGGAGAAATAGGTTCGTATAATGCACCTCACGTTCTATCAACGGGGTATCCATCGGATCAGAAGATGCATGGAATATTCTACTCTTTTACTAAAACTTAATTTCAAGAAGATATTAGAGCAAATGGCAAGTAAGATTTCAAAAAAATGTAGAAAGAAAATTAAAAAAAATAATGCATCTAGCTAAACTTAAAAAGTTCTCATCTCGATCAAGGATTACGGATCAGCATAGCCCTTTCATTTTTCAACTATATCATATCATGAATATGGCTATCCCATAGATAAACAAATAATATATAGGTGATTGAAGCGTGCGGGTTTCGCCTTTCTATAGATTCAACCCTCATTTGTTTTTACAGATGAGATGAGATGATGTGAAATAAAATAAGTTGAGATAAAAATTAAAAATTGAATAAAATATTGTTGAATATATTTTTTTAATATTATTTTTATTTTAAGATTTGAAAAAGTTGAATTGTTTATTTTATTTTGTGTGGAAATTTGAAAAAATTATAATGATTATATGAGATGAAATGAGAAGAGAATAGTTGTGAAAACAAACGAGGCATTTGTAGTACTAGTATTAAACCCTTAATAATTTTATTAAAGCAGTTTCCATATATAATCAAAGTCAATAAGTTTTCCGTTAGTGCATCTCAGATAATTTAACAAGAAAATAATCTAGTTTGATTACCGTAAGAATAAAAATATAAAATTTTGAGTTAATTAAATCGTCCGATTTATACGACTCACCCGAAACCGCTCCGCCAACAAGCATTAACGTGATAGTATGATTATCAATTTAACATACAAAAATAGATGCGTTTTCCATCAAACTATAGAGATAAGGTGGGAGGTTTGAGGCCACCATTAATTAAGCACAATGAAACATTCAGGCCATCCTAATCCTAATCCTAATCCTAATCCTCCAAATAATAATACTGTTGTTATTTAGTGAGAAGAAAACAAAATAAATATTCATGTTGTAGCATGATCGATCATCTCTGTTTGTCAGCTTTAGGAAAATTAGTCAAATGCATTATTGGATAGCTAGCCAGCCACCCACCCATAATGCTCAATGATTCACTCAAGTTGCTTTCTTTAGTGTCTCAACCATTTTCTTATCAGCTCCAATAATTCCATTAACTTAATAAAAAAATGAGTTATTTAATAAGTTGACTTCCTCATTTGTCAACGCTGAGCACCAACTTAATGGCTGGAAGTATTTGAATAATTATATCAACAACGAAGAAGATTATTCTTGATTAGCTGGCTTAAAAAAAGTGGACTTTATGATTACATTGCTACAATGATTTAATCATTAAAGAATTAATTTTTAAATTATATAATCATAATTTATATTAATTAAACAAACATTTTAAATTAAATATCATACGTTGTTATTGTAATTTAGCCATTTTCGCGGAAGAAAAGAAAGAAAAGAAGGAAGAAATTTCTGAGAGTAACGGCAATTATCGGAACAATAGTGACAAGACTGAGTTAGCCAATAAGGGTAGTTGTGGGTTTAGGATATGATGTTTATGGTTGACAAAAAAAAAAAAAAAATGATTAAAAAATATCAAATGCAGAAAAGACAAAACGGAAGATCGAGTTGATAAACTTGTAATTGCATGGTTAGCAGCAACTGAGCGGTTGAACCTATAGCATCCCTCCCAATAGATTCTTTTAGGTTGTATTTGAATGTTGAGATGATCTTAAATAATTTGAGTTGATCGTTAAATAATAAAATTTTATAAATGTCATTAAAATATATTTAAATGTAAATAGAATGAAATATGTGTTTAAAATACATAAAGTATGTTGAAATGAATTTAATATTTTTATATAAAGTTGAAAAAATAGTAGATTTCATTAATGGTTTATTTGAGATGAATTGATGTGAGTTTGTGTTCCAAACATAGAAAAATCCCAATTTGTGACCCATATGAAAGGGAAATTAATGAGGGTCTTTGAAGTTGAGAATCTACTAGCCCCTGAGCTGGAGTTAAATGAAAGATCTAAAGTCCAGGATTAATTTAGGGTCATGCCAAAACTTGATTCTAGTGTCATCGCCTGTCACAAGTCCCGCGTGTCTAGTAAAAACCATTCATCCTCTTATGATGGTTTTCCACAACCTAACCTCACCACAAGCCTTGTGTGTCTAGTGAAAACCACCTCTTTCTGATATTTTTCCACCACCCAACACACACTACAGGTGTGTAGTGAAAACTGCCGATCCTATTCCAAGGTTTTCCACAATTCAAAACACCACTCTCCCCAAGCACCACCTTATTTTGAATCTACTACAGTTTTCCATAGAGCTTCTCAAGGTGATATCGCAGCAAACATACACCAAGCTGGGCTCGATTGGGATACCTGTATGAGAAGTTCTTGATCTTTATAATGATATCAAAGGGCTTCATAACCATGTTTGGCAGCGGATATCACATGGGTCATGAAGCATTATAAATGCGCAACATTCTCACTTCCACTTTAAGGATAGACATGAACTATCTTTCCCTACTCAGGAAGTAAATCAAAGTTTAACAAGATATACATTCTGAAGAACCAAGTATAACTCACCTAACTAATCAGAGTAGTTCAAAAAAATGGGTCCCTGTTATGGTAGTTTCCAAACAGTTTACTGACTCCCTTGCCATTAGATAAGAGGCTCTAAGAGTTAATATCTCTAGCACACCACTTTTAATCCGTATCACTTGAACCAAAATCCTCACTGAACAGATCAATCTTATCAAGTATTACCATTCCCACGACAGACTATAGAAGTATAAGTTTACTACAAACACCAAAACCGTTCCAAAACCCCACTCTAGAATTTGAACTTTTACCTTCGGTACCAAGACTAATTTTACCCCTACTCTGACAGTGGTCAGTGTGATTACTCTTCTTTGCCTTTGAGCCTATGTCACACTTCAACAAATGTTATTTAAAATTTCATTTCAGTGAAACCAAACGTTCAATCCACCTTAAAAGGGTATAGCAAATTGGTTTTTACAGCATAGTTTTGGTCCTCTTACTGGACAGTTACCACCACTCATTTACTAGCCCAATAACCAACACAAAAGTAATTTGACCGTAAAAATAAATGTCAATAAAGTAAAAAAGGTTCTTTAATGGTTCACAAGCTTAATCATGGCAAAGGGAAAATAAAAACAATAATTAAAACATTCTCACAATTGCTAAGCTGGTAAAATTAACACTCGATTCTGGCCATAGCTCAACCAAGTGAAGATGCTGAACAAGTTAAAGAGGTAGATAGCACTGCCAAAAAACATGGTTCAAGTTCAAGGTAAATGAAAAGCAAAATTGTCACTCTCCTAAGCAGGAAAATGTTTTTTCATGCATGATACTAACGGAAACAATACTATTCCATATGTTTAATGGAAATTTTACAGATTCCAAAAGAATGGTAAGAACTAGAGGGGTTCTGCAAACCACCTACGCTCACATGTGGGCACATGCTTCTGCATGCTAACAGATAAAGTACTCATTCTTACAATCACCAGGACGCTAATGTTTCTCTGCAGCCATTCCATTGCGCATCTGCAGATCGGTCTTGCAGTTTTCTCTCAAATCTTTTAGTGCCACAAAGTTGGATTGCTGCCAAGAAAAGTCGAGCATATTCAACACACTTGGGTTTGGAAAAGAAAAGAAAAAAGAACTTACATGCCATGGATAAAGGATGATCTTGAGAGATTGGCCAATTACAAGGAAACATCAATGCTGGCAGAAAAACATTGGTTAGAGCATTGACTCACAAAGTTACAGTAGTCACCAGATAGGTGGTTTCGACTAAAGCTTTATAGCCAGCAAGTGGATTCATAATTTCTTATGATAACATGAGTCCTCTAGATCTTTTCACTTTCATTCTTTAGTCAGGAGATTAATCCTTTTTTTAGATAATTCATATAAATTAAACCAAAGCCAGGTCTCTCGAATGAAAGTGGATTTTGAAAGATATACAAATTGAACTATATTAGAAAAGCCATAGAGTTCAGATTGGGTAATTCGAAAAGCCAGGTCTCTCAAATGACACAAGCCAGGTCTCCCGAATTACCCAATCTGACACCAATCCAACACCATTACTCGTTCCATCCGAAGGTGTCAGATTGGGTAATTCGAAAAGCCATAGAGTTCAAGCATTGTGTGGGGATAATGTGTGAGGGTTTTGAAGATGAATTTTTGGCATTACTTACAGCTATTGAAGCTGAAAGTGCACAATCCACAGCTGATTCTTCACTTAATTTGGATAAAAAAGAAAAGAGAAAGAGAACTCAAGAGGCTGACATGGGCTATGAATGATGATCGAGGGGGTAACAACTGATCATATATGAAGCCAAAAATAATTTCTTAGAACGTAAGGGGGGCTGAATGAACACAACAAACGACTCCAAGTCAAAAATTTACTTCGTCAATGGCAAGGAGATATCATATGCTTACAGGAGACAAAGCTAGAATTAATAACAAGGAAAATAATTCGAAGTTTGTGGGGGAGGACATCATGTTGGGTGGTCATACTTGCCTTCTAAAGGAGCATCCGGTGGTGTTCTTATTATGTTTGATAAAAGGGTGGTGGAAAGGTTAGAGGAATGTGTGGGCAAATACACTATGGTCTGCTCCTTTGTGAATGTGGAAGATGGGTTCCAATGGGCTTTTGCAGGAGTATAAGGCCCCAATATTGATGTGGAAAGAAGGTCATTATGGGAAGAATTGGCGAGACTTCTTAGTTGGTGGGAGTTACCAAGTTGGTGGGTTTCAATGTCTCTCGTTTCCCGAGTGAGAGATCAGGTATGACCCACATCACACTAGCTATGAGGGATTTTTCTGATTTCATCACAGAACAGGCGCTCATGGATATTCCATTAACGGGAGGCAAGTACACTTGGTCTAACACTCGTGAACTCCCATCCTGGTCGAGAATTGATAGATTTTTGCTAACTCCAGATTAGGAGTTACATTTTCCAGATGTCACTCGTTTTTGCTAACTCCACAACCTGACTTTTTGTGGAGTGGTTTGGAGGATGAGTTCAAATTCCATTTACTTAATTGGTCAATCGTTTGTACTCTAACTTCAGGGGGTGGACTGAGAATTCGTAACTTGATGAAGTTCAACCAAGCTCTATTGGTAATGGTTGTGGCGGATCAACATGAAAGGGGGGCCTGTGGAAGTCTGTTATTGATGTGCAGGTTGGGGAGACATGGAGTGGTTGGTGTTCAAATGAGGTACGTGGCCCATATGGGGTGGGTTTGTGGAAATACATTGGGAAGGAATGGGAGGTGTTTAGGAGACATACACATTTAGTAGCGGGTGATGGCTCTCGTGTCAGGTTTTGGTATGACAACTGGTGTGGTGAACGAAGCCTCAAAGATACCTTTCCTGCCATATTTGAGCTCGCACGAGAGAAGGATGCAGCGATAACGGACCTCTTGGTGTTTTCTGGTGGCTCCCCTCAATGGAATATTGATTTCATTAGGGCAGCCCAAAACTGGGAGTTGGAGATGATCATAGAGTTCTATGCTGCACTGTATTCTATACGTATGACCAAGGGCACCATGGATAGGATGATTTGGAGACCATCTAAGAGAGGTAAGTTCACTGTCAAATCTTTTCACAAAGTTTTAACGAGCCCAGGCATGCACACATTTCCATGGAAGAGCATTTGGCAGACAAAAGCTCATTCAAAAGCTGTTTTTTTTGTCTGGACGACAGCATTGGGCAGAATTCTCACCACAAATAACTTGAGGAAACATCAAATAATGGTGTTGGATTGGTATTGTATGTGCAAGAAAGATGGGAAATTGGTAGATCATCTGTTTACACATTGTGAGGTGGCGAGGAACATGTGGAATTACTTCTTCTCAGGACTCGATTTATCATGGGTCATGCCTTTTAGTTTGGTGGATTTTCTAGCTAGTTGGAGAGGTCTTCGTGGTAATTCACAAGTTGCAGCAATTTGGAAAATGGTCCCTATCTGCATGTGTTGGTGTATATGGCGGGAACAAAATGATAGAAGTTTCGAAAACCGTGAGAAGACAATGGAGGAGCTGAAAGTTTTTTTCTTTAAAACATGGGTGGGGGCTATTGTATGTAACGGACTAAATGTCCATGAATTTTTACTATCAACTATAAACTTTAGTTAGGTATTTCTCATGTATACTCCCTCTATACTTAGGCTTTGCCTACTCTTATGAATAAAATACCTTGATTACCGATAAAAAAAAATTAAAAAAAAAAAAAAACTATATTAGAAAATGATTTCATATAGAGATTTTAACTGAAGCTGTTAGAAACATAAGTTGCACTCACAAGATGGTTCCTTTCAAGGACAAGCATATCCCCCATATGTAGATAGAGTGACCTCCAGTGACCTGTTAAATCAGATTCTAATTTTGATAATTTGTTGTTGTTTCCTTGGCCATCAACGTTTATCTCCTTTTCCCTGCAACTTTGTTGAACCAAGATGCTTGTTTCTTTCTGAGTCTTCTTCAATACTAGTGGAAAGATATAAGCAATACCAATAAAGGAAACGAAATAATATTTGTAAAGAGAAAAAAAAAAAAACAAACAAGAATAAATTTTGAGAGACAGTAGCCGATCAGCTGCCATGGACAAACATACCAGCTATTCGACCCTTGACATCCTGGTAATGGAGGTCCGACCAAATATAACCGACTGATTATCAAATTGCAAAAATGGCATACCCGTTTTAGTATGATAAATGATATAAAGAATTATATTTCATAATCAGAACAATCAAGCAAGTGGAAACAAATCTCAAAACTTATAGGACAATAAAAATAAGTTTCCCTGTTGGGTGGTTACCTTTCAAGCAAAATGAACAAGAGCAGCCTTTGAGAATGTTGGCACCAGCGTTTAAATTAGCACACACATCACCCTTAACTCCTGTGCATCTCTCCAATTCAGGGAATTTTGAACTCTGTGACTTGGGCAATCTTGGCCACTCAATAGAATGGTAGTTGCTTAAGGCCAATTTACCAACGCCAATATCATTCTCGTTTTCCTTGCACACACGCGTGACAAATCCTTCACTTGCCATTTTGCTTTGAATAACACCAGAACTGTGTCCTTCCCCGTCTTCACACTTCCCTCCAGCCCCACAATGATCCTTCTTGCACGATCCAGAGCATGCGGGCAGCAAAATGCTAGATGCACAACTATCCCTCGATGCATCACCAGCTTCCAAAACACTTTGCGGTACTGCGTCGTCTTTAACAGTTTGCACACTGTCATCAAACAACCTTGATGTCTCCTTACATTCATCGGGTAATGCTGCGCTAGCAGATAAAACATTCTCCAGTGAGGTACCAACTTTTTCACTATCTACTGCAAGCACCGTTTCACATTTCTCTTTGATTAAATTCTCAACTCCTAAACAAACTTTCTTTGCGAACTGTGAATTCCCATCTTCACCATCCACTTTTTTACCATACCCATCTACAGATTTAAGCCCCAGATCACCCAAAACCGAAGAAAACGCCCTTTTCCTATTAGTCACATCGGCTAGAGCCGGACGGGTTTTACCAAACCCATCTGCTAAGTTATCTCCTCTCATCTTGAAACTCACTTGCAGGTAACAGATCGGAAGCTCTATACGCCAAAAACCCACTTCTCCATTGGACAAAAAATCAAATAAATTCCAAACTCTGGCCCATAATTCAAGAACCGCGAATTCACTACACAACAAAAGCACAAACCAGAAAAAAAATTATCAGAATTCAATTTCAACAGTATCAGATCGTAAGCACAAAATGTTCCAATCCACTGTAGGGAAAACACGGTGAAGGTGAGTAAAATCTAAAAGATATTGACGACAAGGGCATGATTAAAATGTGGAAACATCGACTACCATAACTCACAAATAAAAAGAAAAATGAGGAGGGGTGGGAGAGATACCGACCTTGTAAAGATTGACGAGATTTGATAACAAAAAAAAAAGTTGTTCGTTCGGGGCTTTGAGAGTGAAGTGGAACTGAAACCGAGAAGGAATATGCGGTTTTTGGTCACTCGCAAACACTAATCGGACTTGAGCGAGAGCGCGATTGCTGTTTTGTTTACTGTTTAGGGCCCGAGGCGGAGACGGAGGCGGGGAAACATTTTCGGACTCTGAGATAAGAATTTTGTATTTTTTTTTTTAGAGTTTAAAATATTATATTTTAATATTATTATTGTATTGAAATTTAAAAAAGGTGAATTGAGATTTGAAAAAATTGAATTATTTATTATATTTTATATAAAAATTTGAAAAAAGTATAATGATGAGATGAAATAAAATAAAAATTTTGTGTCTTATCCCATCTCCAAATCTGCCCTGAAGGCGCGTTCGAGGTTTGAACGCAGATTTTTGGGACTAGGCATGGGCAACGGGTCTTCACAATAAAGATTACTAATTTAAGAAAAATAAAGTACGATATTTCTTTTATAAATGAAAAAAAGTACGATAATTTTATTTTGTTAAAAATAACTCATTTCATATATCCGAAATGATTACAAACAATGAAGACAGCAAGGAGTAAGGGTACGTTTGGTTACCAAACTCACTTCAACTCATTTCAATTCATCATTACAACTTTTTTAAATTCCAATACAAAATATAATAAATAATTCAACTTTTTTAAATTTCAAAATAATAATAATATTAAAAATTAATATTCTAACAATATTTTATCATCACAACTCAACTCACTTCAACATTCAAACACACCCTAAGTCTACTGTGCACTGTGCATTCTGATACAATGTATTGAGCACTCTCATTTCATTTCAATCTGAGCATTTTTACTCAATGTATGAGTTATTTACATTATTTTCTCCATGGACATGTTTAGTAACACAAACATCTAAACACTTGATCCTTGATCTAATATCTGTTACTTGTTTTTGGATATCTATAACTACAATTTTGGAATCACCCTCTAATATTAGCTTTCTCATTCTCAAATCAATTCCAAAATTTGTTGCTGTTAGTGCTCCTATTGCTTCTGCTATTAAAAGGTCAGGACATAGGATTTGATTCTTCCTTATAGTAGCCAAGTAATTTCCTTCATCATTTCTGATTGCAATCCAAGTGCCAATCTTGTAATAATTTCTGTCAACTGCCACATCCAAATTTATTTTGCAAAAACTTGGTGGAGGATTTTTCCAAGTGCTAGTTCTAACTATGTTCCTTTGAGCATGGTTGAGTGTTCTGAATTCTAACCCAGCAATATCATGTTGCATTTGATGAACTCTATATAGAACTATGTTAAGATCAATAAGAAGGTTTTTAAAACATGTTCATTCCTTCTCCACCACATGTTCCAACAAATTAAAGTCAGTTCTTTCATTTCATTCTTTTTAACTTGTTGAACATACCTGACATTAACACCTTCACACTCTGGCATGAAGCCTTACTCTTTTGGATACTCTTTGAACTTTAACCCAGAATGTCTGCTGCAGAAATGCATTCTCATAGTATGTGTTTAGAGGTTTCTGGTTCTCCTAGGCACATGAGATAGGTTTTATCAGTCAATATCTTCTTTTTGCAAAGATTGACTAAAAAAAGTACATATTTGATGAAATGTCTTCGTGCCAACAAAATTTTATGTTTCTTGTTGTAAACTAATCCTCGCGCTTGCTTTCACTTTTACTCATCATTTCTATATCTGTTTTTATTTATTTTTTTCTTATTATATGTATGATATACAGATGATGAATAGAAGAACTCTCAATAAAAAAAAAAGTATTACAATTATAAGTAGATTCTACAATTTTTTTTTTTAAACTGAAGCTATAGCTATGACTGATAAATATAGGAAAAAATCCAGATTACAAGCCAAATTACTCATCTGCTTAAGTCTTCCCCACAATCATTTCATATATATGAAACTATTTCAAACAACGAAGACAGTGAGAAGTTTCCTCCAAGTCCACTATGCACTCTGATATAATCAGAGCACTTTTACCCAATGTATGAGCTATTATATTGTCTTCTCTACGGACATGTTTAGTAACATAAACATTAAAACATTTGATCCTTGATCTAATGTCTGAGATGATCATCCCAAAGTAACTGCCATCTGTCACTTGTTTTTGGATATCCATAACCACCATTTTGGAATCACCCTCTAGTATTACCTTTCTCATTTTCAGATCAATTCCAAAATTTGCTGCTGTTAGTGCTTCTATTGCTTCTACTATTAAAAGGTCAGGACATAGGATTTGATTCTTCCTCATAGTAGCCAAGTAATTTCCTTCCTCATCTCTGATTGCAATCCCAATGCCAATTTTGTAATGATTTATGTCAACTGCCAAATCCCAATTTATTTTGAAAAAACCTGGTAGAGGATTTTCCCAAGTGCCAGTTCTAACTATGTTACTTTGAGCCTAGTTGAGCGTTCTGAATCTAACCCTGTAATATCATGTTGCATTTGATGAACTCTATGCAGAACTATGTTAGGATCAATAAAGAGGTTGTTGAAAATATGTTATTTCCTTCTCCACCACAGGTTCCAACAAATTAAAGCCAATTCTTCCATATCATTCTTTTGTAGCTTGTTGAACATACCTGCCAATAACACATTCACACTCTGGCATGAAGCCTTACTCTTTTAGATATTCTTTAAACTATGACCCAAAATGTCTGCTGCAAAAATGCATTCCCATTGTATGTGGTCAGAGGTTTCTGGTTCTCCTATGCATATGAGATAGGTTTTATCAGTCAATATCTTCTTTTTACAAAGATAAACTAAAAAATGTACGATAATTGATTAAATGTCTTCGTGCCAACAAAATTTTATGTTTCTTGTCGTAAACTAATCCTCGCGCTTGCTTTAACTTTTACTCACCATTTCTATATCCATTTTTCTTTATTTTTCCTTATTATATGTATGATATACAGATGCTAAATAGAAGAATTCCCAATAAATAAAGAGTATAACAATTATAAGTAGATTCTATAAAAATAAATACGTAATTTTATATATACGTTAGATTTATTTTACACAATTTTATAATTTTTTTATGATTAAAACATTTCTCTTATTAAATTTATTAAAAAAATACTCTAAAAATTTTAAAAAGGCGCTCTTGTATCTTTTTTTTTTTTAAATTGAAGTTACAGCTGTGACTGATAAATATAGGAAAAAATTCAGATTACAAGTCAAATTACTCATCTGTTTGAGACTTCCCAGCACTTATTTCATATATCTAAAACTATTACAAACAATGAAGACAGTTGGGAGTTTCCTCCAAGTCCACTATGTACTATGGTACAATTAGAGCACTTTTACCCAATGTAAGAGCTATTACATTGTCTTCTCTATGGACATGTTTAGTAACACAAACATTAAAATACTTGATCTTTTATCTAATGTCTGAGATGATCATCCCAAAGTAACTGTCATCTATCACTTGTTTTTGGATAGCTATAACTATCATTTTGGAATCACCCTCTAGCATTACCATTCTTATTCTGAGATCAATTCGAAAATTTGATGTTGTTTGTGCTCCTATTGCTTCTACTATTAAAAGGTCAGGACATAAGATTTGATTCTTCATTATAGTAGCCAAGTAATTTACTTCCTCATCTCTGATTGCAATCTCAATGCCAATCTTGTAATGATTTCTGTCAACTGCCACATCCCAATTTATTTCGCAAAAACTTGGTGGAGGATTTTCCCAAGTGCCAGTTCTAACTATGTTGCTTTGAGCTTGGCTGAGTGTTTTGAATCTAACCCTGTAATATCATGCTGCATTCGAGGAACTTTATGTAGAACTATGTTAGGATCAATAAAGAGATTGTTGAAAATATGTTGATTCCTTCTCCACCACAAGTTCCAACAAATTAAAGCCAGTTCTTCCATTTCATTCTTTTGTAGCTTGTTGAACATACCTGCCATTAACACCTTCACACTCTGGCATGAAGCCTTACTCTTTTGGATACTCTTTGAACTTTGACCCAGAATGTCTGCTACAGAAATACATTCTTATAGTATGTATTCAGAAATTTATGGTTCTCCTAGGCAAATAAGATAGGTTTTATCAGTCAATATCTTGTTTTTGCAAAGATTGACTAAAAAAAGTACAATAATTGATGAAATGTCTTCGTGCCAACAAAATTTTATGTTTCTTCTCGTAAATTAATCATCGCGCTTGCTTTCACTTTTACTCACCATTTCTATATCTGTTTTTCTTTAGTTTTTCTTATTATATGTATGATATACAAATGATGAATAGAAGAACTCTCAATAAATAAAAAGTATAAAAATTGTAAGTAGATTCTATAAAAATAAATATGTAATTTTATATCTACGTTAGATTTATTTTACACAATGTTATAATTTTTTTTTTATGATTAAAACATTATTCCTATTAAATTTATTAAAAAATACTCTAAAAATTTAAAAAAAGCGTGCTTGTTTCTTTTTCTTTTTTTTTTAAACTGAAGTTACAGCTGTGACTGATAAATATAGGAAAAAATTCAGAATACAAGCCAAACTACTCTTCTGTTTGAGGCTTCCTCGTACTCATTTCATATATCTGAAACTGTTACAAACAACGAAGATAGTGGGGAGTTTCCTCCAAGTCCACTATGCACTTTGATACAACCAGAGCACTTTTACCCAATGTATGAGTTATTACATTGTCTTCTCTATGGACATATTTAGTAACACAAACATTAAAACACTTGATCCGTGATCTAATTCTGTGATGATCATCCCAAAGTAACTGTCATCTGTCACTTGTTTTTGGATAACCATAACTACCATTTTGGAATCACCCTCTAGTACTACCTTTCTCATTTTCAGATCAATTCCAAAATTTGTTACTGTTAGTGCTCCTATTGCTTCTGTTATTGAAAGGTCAGGACATATGATTTTATTCTTCCACATAGTAGCCAAGTAATTTCCTTCCTCATCTCTGATTGCAATCCCAATGCTAATCTTGTAATGATTTCTGTCAATTGCCACATTCCAATTTATTTTGCACAAAACTTGTGGAGGATTTTCCCAAGTGCCAGTTCTAACTATGTTGCTTTGAGCCTGGTTGAGCATTCTGAATCTAATCCTATAATATCATGTTGCATTTGAGGAACTCTATGCAGAACTATGTTTGGAACAATAAGGAGATTGTTGAAAATATGTTGATTCCTTCTCCACCCCAGGTTTTAACAAATTAAAACCAGTTCTGCCATTTCATCCTTTTGTAGCTTGTTGAACTTACCTGCCATTAACACCTTGACACTGTGACATGAAGCCTTACTCTTTTGGATATTCTTTGAACTTTGACTCAGAATGTCTGCTGTAGAAATGCATTCCCATAGTATGTGTTCAAAGGTTTCTGGTTCTCCTAGGCAAATGAGATAGGTTTTATCAGTCAATATCTTCTTTTTGCAAAGATTGACTAAAAGAAATACGATAATTGATGAAATGTCTTCGTGCCAACAAAATTTTATGTTTCTTGTCGTAAACTAATCCTAGCGCTTGCTTTCACTTTTACTCACCATTTCTATGTCTGTTTTTCTTTATTTTTTTTCTTATTATATGTATGATATACAGATGATGAATAGAAAAACTCTTAATAAATAAAAAGCATAATAATTATAAGTAGATTCTATAAAAATAAATATGTAATTTTATATATACGTTAAATTTATTTTACACAATTTTATAAATTTTTTTACGATTAAAACATTTCTCTTATTAAATTTATTAAAAAAATGCTCTAAAAATTTAAAAAAAAAACGTGTTTGTTTTTTGAAACTGAAGTTACAGCTATGACTGATAAATATAGGAAAAGATCTGGATTACAAGCCAAACTACTTATCTGTTTGAGGCTTCCCGCACTCATTTCATATATTTGAAACTATTACAAACAACGAAAACAGTTGGGAGTTTTCTCTAAGTCCACTATGCACTCTGATACAATTAGAGCACTTTTACCCAATGTATGAGCTATTACATTGTCTTATATATGGATATGTTTAGTAACACAAACATTAAAATACTTGATCCTTGATCTAATGTCTTAGATGATCATCCCAAAGTAACTGTCATCTGTCACTTGTTTTTGGATATCCATAACTATCATTTTGGAATCACCATATAGTATTACCTTTCTCATTCTCAGATCAATTCCAAAATTTATTGTTGTTAGTGCTCCTATTGCTTCTGCTATTAAAAGGTCAGGACATAGGATTGATTCTTCCTCATAGTAGCCAAGTGATTTCCTTCCTTATCTCTGATTGCAATCACAATGCCAATCTTATAATGATTTCTATCAACTGCCACATCCCAATTTATTTTACAAAAACTTGGTGGAGGATTTTCCCAAGTGCCAGTTCTAACTATGTTACATTGAGCCTAGTTGAGCGTTCTGAATTCTAACTCTACAATATCATGTTGCATTTGATGAACTCTATGCTGAACTATGTTAGGATCAATAAGGAGGTTGTTGAAAATATGTTGATTCCTTCTCCACCACAGGTTCCAACAAATTAAAGACAATTCTTCCATTTCATTCTTTTGAAGCTTGTTGAACATACCTGCCATTAACACCTTCACACTCTGGCATGAAGCCTTACTCTTTTGGATATTCTTTGAATTTTGACCCAGAATGTGTGTTGCAGAAATGCATTCTCATAGTATGTGTTCAGAGATTTCTGGTTGGCCTAGGCACATGAGATAAGTTTTATCTGTCAATATCTTCTTTTGCAAAGATTGACTAAAAAAAGTACTATAACTGATGAAATGTCTTCGTACCAATAAAATTTTATGTTTCTTGTCGTAAACTAATCCTCGCGCTTGCTTACACTTTTACTCACCATTTCTATATCTGTTTTTATTTATTTTTTCTTATTATATGTATGATATACAGATGATGAATAGAAGAACTCTCAATAAATAAAAAGTATAACAATTATAAGTCGATTCTATAAAAATAAATATGTAATTTTATATACACGTTAGATTTATTTTTCACAATTTTTTAAATTTTTTTTATGATTTAAACATTTCTCTTATTAATGTTTTTTAAAAAATACTCTAAAAATTTAAAAAAATCATTTTTTTAAAACTGAAGTTACAGCTGTGACTGATAAATATAGAAAAAAATCCAGATTACAAGTCAAGCTACTCATCTGTTTGAGACTTCCCCGCACTCATTTCGTATATCTGAAACTATTACAAACAACGAAGATAGTTGAGAGTTTCCTCCAAGTCCACTATGCACTCTTATACAATCAGAGCACTTTTATCCGATGTATGAGCTATTACATTCGCTTCTCTATGGAGATGTTTAGTAACACAAACATTAAAACACTTTATCATTGATCAATTGTCTGAGATGATCATCCCAAAGTAACTATTTGTCACTTATTTTTGGATATCTATAACTATCATTTGGGAATCACCCTCTAGTATTACCTTTCTTATTCTTAGATCAATTAGAAAATTTTCTGTTGTTTGTGCTCCTATTGCTTCTGCTATTAAAAGGTCAGGACATAAGATTTGATTCTTCATCATAGTAGCCAAGTAATTTCCTTCCTCATCTCTGATTGCAATCCCAATGCCAATCTTGTAATGATTTCTGTCAACTGCCACATCCCAATTTATTTTGCAAAAACCTATCTAATGTGCTTAAGAGAATCAGAAACCTCTGAACACATACTATGGGAATGCATTTCTACAGTAGACATTCTGGTTCAAAGTTCAAAAAATATCCAAAAGAGTAAGGCTTCATGCCAAAGTGTGAAGGTGTTAATGGCAGGTATGTTCAACAAGTTACAAAAGAATGAAATGGAAGAACTGAACTGGCTTTAATTTGTTGGAACCTGTGGTGGAGAAGGAATCAACATATTTTCAACAACCTCTTTATTGATCCTAACATAGTTTTGCATAGAGTTCATCAAATGCAACGTAATATTGCAAGGTTAGAATTCAGAACGCTCAAACAGGCTCAAAGTAACATAATTAGAACTGGCACTTGGAGAACTCCTCCACCTTTTGAGATATGTGACTTTGTAAGAACAGAGTTTCAATCTTGGTTTGTCTAAGAATATTACATTATGTAAAAACAAGATAATCAACCCCTATTCTCCAAAGGAGGAGAAGGACAACCACCCCCATTGTCCAAAGGAGGAGCGGGAAAACTATCCCCCATCCTCCAAAGGAGGAGAGGGTTCTCCTGTTATGGACAATAAGTCCAATAGCTTATTTCTTTTTATTTTTATCTAACACAAGTAACAGAGTAGAAAAACATAGGAAAAATAAAAAAGACAGAAATACAACAAAACATAAACTTGGAATACATTGAAAATTGAAAAAACACTGAGCAAGGAGGCTGTAATGGCGCGTGAAGGATACGCGCCACACTAGGAGTGTGCTGGATCGTCAATCCTTTGTGTAGTGACGCGTGGAGGCCACGCGCGCACTTTAACCCGTGCATGAGGATCACGCGCTGCTCCTTTTGGCAAAACCTTCGGTGGTCTAAAAGATCAGCGGCTTGGGAACCCCACAGTGGGGCACATGGTGGTCGCTGGCCACTGAAAAACATCAAACGCCGCTTCTCCATGCTTTGACCGGAAAAAGCAAAAACAAAACTAAAACATCGACTGGAAAATTAAACACTTGGAGAAAACTACATCTGGGAGGAGGGGAGGAGGGAGGGAGGGAGGGAGGAGTCGAAACTCCCACCCCCCTCTGAGGTGGTTATCGGTTTGGGTTTTTAGAGAGAATGTAAAGCTTCTCTCTTTAGAAACACTTCGATACTAAATCAAAAATTAATAATGAAAGATCGGATCAGGAATAAAAATTGGAATTAGGTATGTATAAAAGAGCTTCCTATGTCTAAATTGTTTTGCAAAAATGATTGCGTGCTTGTTTCTTTTATATATATATGTATATAATATATATAAACATATATTATTTTTTAAATCTCAGCTCACGTACAAGAGATGTGACATCCATTTTTCTCTTGCGGCTGTTGTTATTTTATTTAGTTTAGCATATATTCCACCTGAAGTTATCCATAAGTCATAAACATTAACCTTATCATTCCATTGCTTTGAATTCTCTCTCTTGTAAAACTTCATTTTCAATTTTGTTGATGTCATGTTTCGCATGCCTGAGCCCCTCCACGCTAGTAGTACTCAGGCTCTTCCTTACAAGGAGGAGAATGGGGGAGCTTAGGGGCCATGAAACCTCCGACGCTCAAGTTAGTCTAAGGTTGTGGAAGAAGAAGAAAGAATAGAAACTAGAATGAGATAGCAACAATGTTCAAGTGTGAGAAAGTAACCCTCCTCTTGGTGAAGAAAGGGGTATTTATACCTAACCGGGGTGGATCCCAAGGTGATAGCAACCAGTGGTTACTCCGTACTGTGATCGCACGTTCCTGCAGAACTCTGCTCCACGCCAATCTTCTTAGTCCTAGCCTGGATCGTTGTAGGCATTCAGGAAGGTGCTTAGTTGCGTGCTGACCCTTAGGCGCATTAAATGCGACGTGGCTTCCCTGTGGCGTACTTGCCTTCGACTAATTTAATGTGGCATGGCCCCGGGGTGGCTATGTCAGGGGCGAGAATATCCTTGATGGCCGGCCAACCTCGATTACCAAACTGCCTTGTAAGGGTCAGGTGCCCCCTAGTCAGTGGCCCTGATCTTGTGTTAGGTTATGCCGTTTACCCCTCCATCTCGTCAAAACATCTGACCTGACATTTCTTATTCTGAACGTCCTGGGCCGAGCCATTCCATCCCAAGTCCTGGATGTGGGCTTGGGCTTGGTGACCAAGCCACCCTAGGTCTCGTGCATGGGCCTAGGCCCGGTACCCCTCTCAGCCTTGTCCTTGGGAATTCTTCCCCTCACAAATTCTATCATCATCATAATAGAGAAATTCTATTTGTAATTTTGAGTGGGGGACTGCATGTGCAGTCCCATTGATAAATGGGATAAAAGGGAAAAAACATCATTTTAAAAAAGATATTATTGTAATTTAAATTTTTTTAAACATAATTTGTATGGGCTTGCATGAGCAGTCTCCATTTGAGGACTATATATAGACTAACTCATCATAATATATATGTAATAATTAAAAAAAAAACTTGACTAGCCAATTAGTCCATATGAATTAACATTATCTATAATGTTTTGATTTAAATACTTTTATAATTAAATTAGAGAATATTAAATGTTTTGTAGATGGCATGAAGTGATCTAACAATGTTTACATGTATTTATATATTTTTAAAATTTAAAAATTATTTTCATAAAACAAAAAGGAAAAAGAAATTCGGGTTCTATGTATGCACAGGAGAGATTGAATTTTGATGCACATTGTATGCAAAGGAAAATGATACATGTATCATTATTTTTATAATTTTTTATATAATTCTATTTTAAATAAAAATATTTTATAAAATCATCTTATAAAAATATATTTACTTTAATAGAAAGAGTCGTAGAAATGAATACATTATACGTCTATCGTGCAAAATCAATCTGATCCGAAAAAAGACAGCACTCGTCAATGTTGAAAGGCGCGCCAAAAAAAATAAATAAATAAACAAAATAACTGCCAACTTCCCCCTACCAATACATTTTTGACACGTTCTCCTATATGGCTCGTGCCACGTCACCTCCTCTACCCTTGCTTGTATTATAAAACAACTGAAAGAGGAACCTACGATCAATTCTCCGCGTTCCCATACCTCTTTCTCTCTGCGAATTCTGCGCTATCAGCAGAAATGGATACGCCAGATCTAAATCGGAATTGGACCGACGACGAGGAAAATCAACCAATCGGCCGGAGAATCCAACGCCTGTCCTTGCACCTCACCCCGGTGCCGCGGCAGCTTGGCGACCTGCAGCTCCGGACGTTCACTTGCGCTGCCAGGACGAAGCTCAACGTGGACGCCAAAAGCTTGTCCGTTTTCATGAGAGGGAAGCACAGGGACATCCAGGAGAAGGTTTTCGACTTCTTCAACGCTCGACCGGAGCTTCAGACCCCCGTGGAGATCTCCAAGGACGACCACCGCGAACTCTGCATGAGGCAGCTTCTCGCGTTGGTCAGAGAGGCCGGGGTGAGGCCCTTCAAGTACGTGGCAGACGAACCGTCTAAGTACTTTGCTATCTTGGAGGCTGTGGGGAGCGTGGACATGTCTCTTGGGATCAAGATGGGTGTGCAATACAGGTGATTGCTGTCTGAGCCTCATCTTTTTTTGGGCGTGTTTAGTATTTTGTCAATGATTGCATCAGAACTTTTCAAATTCTGGTGGAATTGTTGGGTATGAGAATTTTTTAAAACGTGGATTTGGTGTTGTTTGATTTAACATTTGGTGAATTTTGTTGTGGCAACAATTTGTATGTCTACTGGAAGTATAACCACGAAGGCTTAATTTAACTACTATGTTCTGAGCTGATAGTGGATATTTGATCACCATGGTTTTGAGTTGATTCGTTGTGCATACTTTTCCTACTGATACAGTGAGTTGATACAGTTTTTTTTTGTTCATGATTTTTTTCAATTGCCTTTTAGATTACGATTGCTTTAGGGTTGAAAAAAACACTCAATTTGATTGCGGTTACTTGAATCACATTAGTTAAATTTTAGGCTCTTGAATGATTAGATCCCACCTAGGCCGCTCTTTCAGTGGTAATGTTCTTAGCTAGTAACTCTATCTTCATAGTTTTCAGCACTCATTTTCTGGGATGAAAAATGATTTGTACAATCTTAGAGTTTGCAAGCTCACGCAGTCCCTTTAAAAAAAAGGTGAGACACACTTGGGACCCACCTGAAACATCGACTTTTTTGTAGTGGGGCCCCACTTTTTAAAAGGGATTGCGCATGGACTTGCACATCTTAGGACTATATCTAGCATTACTCTTCTAAGATAAGGATTTAGCTGGTGTGAGGTATCATATAAAAAAATCTCCTGAACTACCATTTCTTTGGCAATATGCATAGGGCTGTCATCAGTTTGGTTCGGTCCAGGTTTTGCATATTTTCCAAAACAAACCAATTCGTTTAGTTCAGTGCTTTTGTACCCTGCAGTCAACAGGAAAGTCCTAAAAACCTATTCTAATCAGTTCGAAACGGTTCAGTTCAATTTATGGTGTGATTCAGGTTGGAAGTTTACAACAAATTCAATTAAAATACAAAAAATCAACCAACCCAATAATGACAAAATTTCAATGACAACATATTCACCAATGCATTTATTATGTTAAGTTATATATTTGGTGTTAAATTTGGTAGGTTCAGTCGGTGCTGGTGTGGAAAATAAAAAACTCGAAACCGAACTGAAAAAACAGAAAATACCATTATAGAACTAAAACTGAACAAAGTAAAGGGAAATTATTTATTTTAAACACAAATTTTCAAGTCTAACCCAAAGACTTTGTTAATATTTATTTTACATCTTCAAATGATGATTGATATTGAGGCAGGTTCCTCATTTGTATCATTAAAAAGATGAGCAGAAATTATACTGTTCGAAATGTCTCTTCCGTTTTGTTCATTGATTCTAGTATTGCACTGTCTTAGCTGTAAGCTTCATATGGTCAAAATGCTAGCTTTGGTTGAAGAACCGACTAACCTGAACAGCATTATCAGACGCTCTCGCTCTCGCTCTCTCTCTCTCTCTCGATTGCAAAAATTTTGGCTATCTAAGTCTTCTTTAAAATAACAAGTTCTTCTTAGCTCCTACATGGTGCTCGAATTCCGTTGATGTATTTACTTGGGATGTTCATTTGCAAAAAACATTCACAGAATCTTTTCTTGTCCATTTTTTTCAGTGTTTTATTGTCCAGTTATATTTTCTTTCCAAAATAAGAACTGTACGATGGTCTTGCTCTCCTGTGTTGATTATCTATACTTCTGCTGCAGTCTCTGGGGAGGTTCTGTGCTCAATTTAGGAACTAAGAAACATAAGGTTAAGTACTATGATGGTATTGACAATATGGAATATCCGGGTTGTTTTGCCATGACAGAACTACATCATGGTAAGCTTGCCTCCTTGTCTGTTATTGCTTTGTTCCTTGAATTTTTGTTTCCTGCAACTAAGGTGATCATTCTATTGCTGTTGTGTTCTTGAGATCTTCCTGCCATAGTTGTATACACCCTTCTTGCTTTTGTTGAGGAATTTATTGTATTCCAGCTCAAGCAATAACAACAAAGAACCAACTTTGCAGTTTTTTGTCCTGAATCTAATTGTTGACATGATGAAATTTGATCTTAAGTAAATTAGGTTAGTTGGCTAACGGGCACTTTACAACTTGCCCGAGACATTTTAAGATAAAGCCAGTTGGCTTGTATAAGTTTCTTTAGTGATTTGGAACGTTACGTTCACTATATCAATGTCGGAGAATGAAGTCACTTGTTATTTGCTTTCACCATCTACTTTTTTGTTCTCTCTCTCTCTCTCTCCCCACACCACCCCAAAATTTGGTTCCAATTTGGTTTTGTTATTGATATGGTCCATATGTATTTCTTGTTGATGTTTCTTAGGTCTCTGTTCTTCATCATTGCCACTTTTCTTGGCATGCATATCTAATCTAAGCTGTCTTTTGTTTTTGCGCTTAAAAGGCTCAAACGTTCAAGGCCTCCAAACGGTTGCTACATTTGATCCAATCACAGATGAATTTGTAATTGACACTCCCAATGATGGGGCCATAAAATGGTGGATTGGTAATGCTGCAGTTCATGGCAAGTTTGCCAGTGTCTTTGCTAAGCTGATGTTGCCAACTCACGGCACGAAAGGAGTTACTGATATGGGAGTGCATGCCTTCATCGTTCCAATAAGAGATTTGAAGACCCACCAAACACTTCCAGGGATTGAAATTCATGATTGTGGCCACAAAGTGGGCTTGAATGGTGTGGATAATGGAGCGTTGAGATTCCGTTCAGTCAGAATTCCTCGAGATAATCTCCTTAATCGATTTGGAGATGTCTCCCGTGATGGAAAATATACAAGTAGCCTCCCAACGATAAATAAAAGATTTGCTGCCACATTAGGGGAACTTGTAGGTGGGAGGGTAGGTCTTGCATATTCTTCAGTTAGTGTCCTTAAGATAGCTGCTACAATTGCAATCCGATATTCTTTATTGCGCCAGCAGTTTGGCCCTCCCAAGCAACCAGAAGTCAGTATTCTTGATTACCAGTCTCAACAGCACAAGCTCATGCCAATGCTGGCTTCAACTTATGCATTCCACTTTGCCACTCTGCATTTGGTGGAAATATATTCAGAGATGAAGAAGTCTCATGATGAACAATTGGTTGGCGATGTCCATGCACTTTCGGCAGGCCTCAAGGCATACGTGACATCTTACACTGCAAAGTCACTGAGCATCTGCAGGGAAGCTTGTGGAGGTCATGGGTATGCTGCTGTGAACCGGTTTGGTAGTTTGAGGAATGATCATGACATTTTTCAGACGTTTGAAGGGGACAATACAGTGCTGCTACAACAGGTTGCAGACAAATCCCATCCTGTTACACATTTTGCTTAAGACTTTGATGATGTAGACTCCTAGTTTGTTGCATCTGATAAAGCATGAGAGCACCTAAATTGATTGTGCTATTTTCAGAAGTGGTAGGAATCAATACAAGGTTAGTTTAGTACTAGAATAGCACTTCTCCACCATATGGACCCACCCTGCCTTGTGCTGTTCTGAAGTGTAGTCAGGTGGAAACACAGAGCAGGGCTAAAAAATCAACATTATGCTACTCGAGTGGCTGATATTGTGAGGTTCCTGAAAAATCAAGACCCCAAATTAGGTTTGAAAAGCCAGTGTGAACTCAAGCTTTCCGTGTATATTTTCTTAATAGCCTGTCCTTTAGTGTAAATTCAGGGTGAGCTGCCTGAACATTGCACCCTTTGCCATTCCAAGGCAGTAGAGGTGTGCTTCCAATAGATAAGATTATGCTTTGTGGTTACCTTCGAGGGTTCTAGCTTCCATTTATACATAGGAGACTGCTGTATGAACAAATTTTCTATGCAGACTTGGGTTTTGGGAAATATGAAATAATATGAAATAGAAGGGCAATATTTGAGCTATAAGTGAAAGATGAAGTAGATGACCACCTTGCAGGGTTAATATATTCTGGGAAAAAACCCTTTCTTATGGCATTGCACTGTTAAATATATGAGTGCCAATTTTGAGCATCACTTGTCAGGATGCCAACATTCACCATAATTTCGTATCCCCGTATTATGTATATGTGTTTGCAGTACTTGTAAACCTTAATTTCTCTCTTGCATGGAAACTAAACTCTTGAACGTTTCCCTTGTGATGCAGGTGGCCGCTGATCTCTTGAAGCAATACAAGGAGAAATTCCAAGGTGGGACACTTGCAGTTACATGGAACTACTTGAGAGAATCCATGAACACTTATCTGTCTCAGCCAAATCCAGTAACTGCTAGGTGGGAAAGTGAGGACCATTTGCGGGATCCTAAGTTCCAGTTGGACGCCTTCAGAGTGAGTTTTATCTCAGTTCTGCGATTTACAAATTTCAATTGTTGTAAACAATGAATCCATACAGTTATGGCTTAATAAATTGCTGGTTGTGTTTTATTTCTTTTTTGTTGCAGTATCGAACATCTCGATTGCTTCACAGTGTTGCTGTGAGACTAAACAAACACACCAAAACTCTTGGAAACTTCGGTGCTTGGAACAGGTGTTTGAATCACCTTTTGACGCTTGCTGAGTCCCATATTGAATCTGTCATCCTCGCAAAATTTATTGAATCGGTGAAGAGGTATCTCCTCTCCAAATCTGAGTCTCAAATATTCTTTTACGTTTTCCTTCATGAATCTTGGGTTTTTAATTTGGTGTGATTGGCAGCTGTCCGGATGCAAGTTCCCGAGCTGCTTTGAAACTTGTTTGTGATCTTTATGCCTTAGATCGAATCTGGAAGGATATAGGAACCTACCGTAATGTTGACTATGTGGCACCCAACAAAGCTAAGGTATTCTACCATAAAGGCTAATGAATTTAAGAACGTTATTGATATTTTGAGATATGTTATACATACAGAATGCGATTGAAGCATGGGAAGATTTTGACCTGCCTTACTGCAGAAGAAGAACAAAATGTGACTTTTTTTGTCTAATTATTCGTTATATCTTAAATAATTGATAGTTGCATATTTTTGTTTTGCAGGCAATCCACAAGCTCGCAGAATACTTGAGTTTCCAAGTGAGGAATATTGCAGGGGAACTTATAGATGCATTTGATCTGCCTGATCATGTTACACGGGCGCCTATTGCCATGCAGTCTGATGCTTACTCTCAGTACACCCAGTACGTGGGATTCTAATCCCTATATGGGGGAAAAAAAGCAGCATAAAATTCCATTCGAAATGATTGCTGATGTCCAAGTGTTTTGATTCTCCCAGCATGTTAAATAGGTTGTCAATATCGTTGGTCTGAAACCCATGTTGGCATCTCATTTCTCATATAGGTTTGGGGAAGAATAATGTACTCAAAAGTTGAAACAATACGTTATACGTGATTGATTCTAATTTGTAATCATCACCAATTTTTTTTTTTTTAATTCTAAATACAAATTTTAATTATTATAAATAATTTGTACTATACGGGCGGATGGCACCTTCGCCTTCGCCTAGGCGGGTAGTACATCCCATTGTCTGACTACCATGAAAATCACTATATAAGTCTATATCTACACAAAATATAGGTGGAAATTAGAAATACATTTTTGTACATTTGCGTTTGTGTCCTTTCACATTTACATTTACATTTTGTATTAAGAGTACATATAATTACTTCTGTACTTGAACTTTTACAAATAATGAAATATACATTAGAAAAGGATTTTCTCTCAAATCTCTAGCTCTCTGTTTCTCGAAGCTTACTTTTCATCCTTATGCACTCTCATCTCAATGGCAGAGTTCAACTTTTGTCATGGTATCAGAGAATTATCGTTGCTCTAGAATTTTGTCATGGATTCCGGTGCCGTTTCTTTTTCTTCTTCCCCTAACACCTCACTTGAGAATCCTTCAAGCCCCTATTTATTGCATCATGGTGAAAATCCCGGCATAATACTTGTTACCAATTTATTAACCGGTCATAATTATCACTCATGGTCGAGATCAATGTCTAAAGCCATCAGTGCTAAAAACAAAAGTGGATTCATTAATGGAATCCTCAAGAAGCCGATTAATGAAGCTGATCCTCTTTATTTGTCGTGGATTTGATGTAATGATATGGTTGTCTCGTGGATCCTCAATTCAATTGCAAAGAACATAGGATCGAGTATTCTCTACATTGATAAAGCTGTCGACATGTGGAAGGACTTGCAACATCGTTTCTCACAAGGTAATCGTCCACAAAATTTTCAATTGAGAAAAGCAATTAGTTCATTAAAGCAAGATCAGAAATCTGTAAGTGATTACTACATAGACTTGAAGTCCTATTGGGATGAATTGGCAACTTATAGACATAATTTGCCACAGTGTTTTATGGAAACACTAAAATTTTTTGAAGAAATTCAGCAAGAAGAATATGTAATGCAGTTTTTAATGGGGCTGAGTGACTCTTTCAATAGTATACAGAGTCACATCTTATTGCTTGATTATTTTCCCTCCATAAACAAAGTTATTTATTTGGTTTTACAAGAAGAGAAATAGAGAGACTTACTTTGGATATATCTGTACCTAGCCTTGAATCAATTGCTGCCTTGATGGCAAAGCCTGCGACAACTAGAGATTTTGCTTCAAAGCAAACTAACTTTCACAAGTATAAACCTGTGTGTAGTCATTGTGGATACATAGGTCATATTTTTGAAAAATGATATCGAATTCATGGCTTTTCTCCTGGTTTTAAGTCCAAAAGAGGAAGTACTCATTCAGCCAATCAAACTTCTTCTTCTGTGGGTAAATCAATTGATGATGCTCCACAGTTTCCTTTGTCTCAAGATCAATACCAGCAACTACTTGCCATGCTCGAACCATAATCCAGTCCACACTCAGCAAACCAAGCCACTTCTGGTATTCTACCAACTCCACAATTGTCCTCTACTGATAACTTTGCAGGTAATCTTGTTCCCTGGATTATTGATACTGGAGCTACAGACCATATGATCAACTCCATTGCTTATTTTTCCTCCATAACTTCTAAAGTTGCTTCTATTGTTAAACTACCAAGTGGTCATTCAGCTCCAGTAACACATATTGGTATTATTCATTTACCAGATAACAATGTCCTTTGCGTTCCTTCCTTTTCTTTTAACCTAATTTCTGTCAATAAATTGACACGTGATTCTTCATGTTGTGTTGTTTTTGTTTCATCCAGGACCTGTCTACATGGAAAACGATTGGAATGGGTGAGGAGAAGGCTGGCCTATTTCAATTACTGCAAAAACCTTTAGCTGGTTGTTCTAGTTCATCTTCCTCAGAATTTTAGTCTGTGGCACTATAGGCTAGGTCACATTCCCTTTTCCAAGTTAAAATTTCTCAATAATTGTGTATCAAATCTACAGTACCAAAACTTCTTAATTCTTGTGTTTGTACAATCTATCCATTAGCTAAACATAAATGTTTACCATTTCCTTCTAGTGAATTTGTTTCAGCATTTGCATTTGAGCTCATTCATTGTGATCTATGGGGGCTTTTCTCAATTTCTGCTTTAGATGGTTCAAAATACTTTTTCACAATTGTGGATGATTATTCCAAGTCCACTTGAGAACATCTTCTACAAAAAAAAAAATTCTCAAACCAGGCCTTATTTACAATCTTTCTTCAAATTAGTTGAAACTCAGTTGCATTCTCAAATCAAGAAAATTAGAACTGGCAATGGAATTGAATTTCACATGCCATAATTCTTTTCTTCTCAATGTGTTATACACCAGAAAAGTTGTGTTGAAAGGCCACAACAAAATGGTGTAGTAGAAAGAAAACATCAACACTTACTCAATGTTGCTCGTTCTCTAAGATTTCAAGCTTCCTTACCATTCAATTTTTTGGGTGATTGTATTCTTGCTGCTACTCATTTAATCAATCTTACACCAACTCCATTACTCTCCCATTATAAATCTTCACATGAAGTTTTATACTCCAAATCTCCTTCTTATAACCATCTCAAAGTATTTGATTGTCTTTATTTTGCCTCTACTTTGACTCGTGATAGATCTAAATTTGATCTAAGAGCAAGAAAATGCATCTTCGTTGGTTATCCTTTTGCTGTGAACGGATACAAATTATATGATCTTAAAACACATTTATCTTGTGATGTTTTGTTTCATGAACATATATTTCCTTCTCTTCCATTTCTTCTTTTACCACACTTTGTAATTCATTTGTTTTTCCAAAATCAACATATGATTTTCCAAATTTAGTTTTCTATTCACCTTCAACTTCAACATAATTGTCTTCTCAAAATTCTATAGATTCACTTCCTTCTTCTTCATTAGATTTGCCTCATTCTTCTTTTATTACTATTCCTCCACAATCTACAGATTCAGCCACTCCTATTTTCCAATCCATAAGGACAAGAAAACCACCAAGCTACTTGTAGGATTATCATTGTCAACTGGCTTCTCATTCCCCATCTCAGTCTACTTCCTTGACAGAAAAGTCTTCAGGTATCAAATTCCCACTTTCTGAAGTCATTTCTTATCATCAACTCTCTAGTTCCCCTAAACATTTTGCTTTAACCATTTCATCTATTTCTGAATCTCAAACCTTTTCTCAAGCCATACAAATTCCTGAGTGTCAAGTAGTAATGAATGCTGAAATCAAAGCCCTTGAGGCAAATCAAACATAGACTCTCACTACTTTACCTGTAGGAAAGAAACCAATAGGCTGTAAGTGGGTTTATAGAGTTAAGTACAAAGCTGATGGTACCATTGAAAGGTACAAAGTTTGCTTGGTTGCTAAGGGGTACAACCAAATTGAGGGTCTTGAATTTCAGGAGATTTTTTCTCCAATTGCTAAGATGACTGCAGTGAGATGCTTGCTAGCCATAGCAGTTGCCAAAAATTGGCATTTACATCAATTAGATGTAAATAATGTTTTCCTACATAGAGATTTAGATGAGAAAATTTACATGACCATTCCACCTGGTTATGCACAACAGGAGGACTCTAGAGTATGTAAAATACGAAAGTCTCTTTATGGGCTGCGACAAGCTTCTAGACAATGGTTTTCAAAATTGTCTACTGTCATTATTGCTTATGTTTTTCAGCAAGCACAATTAGATCATTCCTTATTTGTCAAATCAGAAAATAGTTCCTTTATTGTCTTGCTAGTTTATGTCAATGATATAATTTTGGCTAGTAATGATTTGAATTCAATTTATGAACTGAAAACATTTATGGATAACAAATTTAAAATTAAAGATTTAGAAAATTTGAAATATTTCCTTAGATTAGAAGTTGCTAGATCTTCCAAAGGCATTATATTGTGCCAAAGAAAATATGTTTTGGATATCTTCTAAGGTTCAGGTTTCTTGGCTGCCAAATCAGTGACATTTTCTATGGAACAAAATGTAAAGTTCTCTAAATCAAACGGTCATCTTTTAGAGTATTCTTTTATCTATAGAAGATTGATTGGAAGACTCATTTACCTTACTATATCACGTCCAGATATTTCTTACTATGTGCAAGTTTTAAGTCAATATATAGACAAACCAAGACAGTCACATTTAGATGCAATACACAGACTGGGCTGGGTAGACCTACATAGGGCCTTTTCTTTCCTGCTAGCTCTGATTTTCATCTCAAGCCTTTTGTGATCCAGACTGGGCTAGGTGTGTGGATACCAGAAAATCAATTACGGATTTTTGTGTTCCTTGGAGATTCTTTAATTTCTTGAAAGTCCAAGAAGCAACAAATGTAAATCTATTGGCAATAATAAGGTTTATTACCCTTTACCAAATCAGCTTGTAAGAAAAGTGAGTAGACAGACATGTTAGCATCCAGTGTGAAAAAAGTTATCCGAACCCGTGAATTTAAGGACTTCACCTTTAGCTTCCAAAAATCTAGCCAAACTAGCTAGTATTCTCTCACACAACTCCCCAAATATTTGATCCTACCAGTACTTTGCAACTTTAATGAAATGTACAAGTATCTAATTCCAACCACAAACTCCGATAATTGCATGAACTTTTTATGTTCTAGTTGGCCCTCCTTTCAAATATCTAATTCGAGCTGTTTCACTTTGCTGTCTAATATCTTCATACATTTTCAATGAAGCCTCCGAAAACTTTTTCAGCTGATCAAGAATCTTTGTCAAACTTGTTTTTATGCTAAACAAATTGGAAGAAGCGTCATCATCCTTCAGATTTTCTTTGCTTTCTGGTTCTCCATTTTCTGCATCACTAGGTTCCGGTTTCTTCTGCGGTTGTTCAGCATGTTGCTCCATCAACTGGTGCACCTCCAATAAAAATGTTTTGATTGCACGACTAAGTTCATCAGATGGCAAAGCTTTAAGCCCAGCTGACCAATCACGACAGAGAACAAATACAGGTGGTGCCAGAACTCGACGAGGGGATAAAGGCTTTCTGGCCCTGGAGTGTTCTCGAGGCTGTAGGATGCAGTTTTGCAGCCAACCATTCAGAGCTTCCACATATGATGTGAGACTGTTAATCCAATCAGCAAAACTTAAGCCAAAGCATTCAGTCTCGTATAGGAGTTGAGACATTATCTGACCATGGGTATTTCCTTGGGGAGTTCCTGCCGACGTCCTTGAATGGTATGCCAATGAGATGGTGATGTACTGTGCATGATGGCATTCAAGCATGGCCTTCCACATTCTGGTCAATCTACATAGTCTCATAGTTAACTCATAATTACTCCAGAGTAAAATCCTGATGGAATAAAAAGTATTAGGAAAAAATTTGGTGTAGAAAAGAATATTTATTTACCCCATGATCAACTCTACCAATTGTGGTTGCAGCTCTTCATCCCTAATTTTCTCAATTCGCTTAGATATTGAATCGACAGAGTGAATTGCCACCCTTATTTGTGAGTGAAGATCCTTCACAATTGCCCGGGTTTTGTCAATAACTGGACTACTACAATCCTTTGCAAACTGCTGCCTAAGCTGATCACACTTCCGATCATACTCCTTCCTGATAGATTCACTGGCCTACCAAGAATCAAAAGGTGAAAAAGTCAGAAGCAAGGAGTTGCATCATTTATAAGTGCTTTTTTTTAAGAGCACATTGTTCCATTTTAAGTGTCCCAAGTGAAGATGCCAAAGTTGAAAAGTGGACCAGTTTGCCAGCCAACATTGAGCTCCCCACAACTGGGTAATTGATTTCCATTGATAAAAAACTATAGCAGTACAAAACAGAGTATCAATGCAGCCCACAAATAAGTCTGACAGCAGGGCCAAACAAACAAGGTCAACAAAATCAGCAAGTGCGGTGACTAGACCTACTTCAACCTACAAAGATAAAACCATCACAATTTCAGAGCAATTAGTTTCAATGAATGCAAACCACTCCATTTACACAGATAAGAGAAAGAACAGTTAAGTGCATATCACTTCCAGTAGATGCAACACAACTAGAACACCCCAACTGTAGCATTTAGACATCCATGCTCAATCCACCCGGTAGCACTAAATCACATCCTCAACAAAGTGCGGCAGCTATTAGCAAACGAGTCAACCAAAAAGATGCCAAAAGAAGCACCAATCCTAGAATCCAATAATAATCTATATACTATATCATTTCCATAGCATGGAGCTTTACTTTCTATAAAGCCAAGTCATCCACTATCTTATTATACTATAACTAAATGAAAATTAAACCATATATTTCACTACGTTAAACTTATTAGATGAAGAATAATATACCCAATTAAATTTCTAATATTATTTTTTTTGATAAAGTAAATTTCTAATTTTATGTAAACTTAAATTAATTAAATGATAAATCAAATGTCTTTTAAAGAGAAAAATCCACTTGGGAAAGAGTATAGAGGCATGAAAAACCTCATTACTTGATGATATTGTAGAAAAAAAGGGCTCAAAAAGATAGGCTCACAACCTTTTTTCTCAGTTTTTACTGGTACAAAGTATAAAGTGAATCTAAAAATTTTATATTTCTTTAAAATTTTTAAAATAAAAATATTTTTAGAGTTATTTTTGAATTGCATATCTGAGACTGTTACCACACACCACGTGGGTTTGCGACTAGCTCTCCATAAAAGCAAGCCAAACAAAGAAATAACAACCTTCTTAAAATACAAACAAACAAAGAGGCCCATCTGCATTTTATGATACATTGATCCTGCAGAAACAAAAAAAGTACAGCACTCCGGTACACAACATTATCCAGACACATCAGAATTGAATGCCTTCAGAAAGGTCCCAAATCAATCGACAATATAGACATCTAGCTGCTGAGTTAAGCCCGGTTTGTATACAAAAATGTCTCCAACTCATTTCATCTAATCATTACAATTTTTCAAAATTTCCACATAAAATATAATAAACAATTTAACTTTTTCAAATCTCAAAACAATAATAATATTAAAAAAAATATTTAACTTTCATCTCAACTCATCTGATCTCAACTCACTATCCAAACCTCACATTAGATAGTGACTGTTTCTTGTTGTATTTGAAACTCCAGCTAATGAGAACTCTGAGTAGACATTCTCTCTCAAATCCATAGACACTCAAATTCGCAAGTGCTAAAATATAGTTGGCATCATATTAAAATATCATTTTACAAATTTTGGATCATCTTTTCCATGTAAGAAAATACAGTTGAACAAGGCTTCTGTATATGTGGCTTTCTTTGTTTGGATGACAACATTAAGGAAGATTCTCCCTTTGGATAATCTAAGGAAGTGGCGTGTTTTAATGATTAATTGGTGCTGTATGTGCATAAAAAGTAGAGAAATGGTTTACCATATTTTACTTCATTGTAAGGTAACATAACTATATGTACAGGCTGCAGTGGGCCATGCCTCGACGGGTAATGGATATGCTAACATGCTAGAAAGGCTAAGATTGGAAATCTACATAGTGTGAATATATGGAGAATGGTTTTGTCATGTTTGACATGGTCTATTTGGAGGGAAAGAAATTATCAGAGCTTAAGGATTGCAAGAGGATAATGGAAGAACTTAAAGAGTTTTTTTCCTCAATTCTCTGAATGCTCATGTTTCTTTTGATTCTAGTTTTGAGGATTTTCTTGCACTTTTCTCTCTTGTGGTTTAGGCGCATCTCCTACAGACTCCCTGTATACTTGGGTAGCACCTCTATAGCTTTTCTTCAATAATATTTTCAACTTATATACAAAAAAATGAAAACAAGACTCTTTTGCTTCTCATAAATTGAAGGGTAGGACAATTACCAAAAAGCAATAAGCTCCTAAATATCGAAGAATCATATCTAACTCTTAACAAAATCGGCCTCTATGCCATGTGCAATCTTCCACAAGATGTATATTTACTCTTTTTGTCCATGTAGAAAAGACAACACTATTAATCATGAAAGGAAATGAAATATTATTCCATGAATGATCTTTTATATTTAACAAGTTTTCAGACTAGTTTTTACATCACATTGAAGCATAACTTAATAACATGACATAATACACTAGAATGTCATGGATATGGTTCATAAAGTAAATAAAAGATATACCTTCCCAAAACAAGATACAAGAATGTGGTCTAGATCTGAAATCAAGATAAAACCACTTACTTTTAGATGCTATTGTTAATAGAGTTCCCTGAAAATGGCTCATTTTAGATTTACATTTATGCCCCAAATCATGAGATCGTGACAAGTTTATTACTTAAGAATGCCCCATTGAATGCATCGCCAGATCCCAGATAATCAAGAGGATAAAGAAGATGTTTCGACTTTTATATGAATTAAGTAGCTTCAACCAAGTACCTTTATTTCATCATAAAGTTTTCTCTCCCATGCATATAGCCGGTCTAGGGTTGAGGAATGGCTTCCTGCAATCATGCAGAACTCTTCAACAAAATCATTTCTGCTGTCATCATTATCTTCTTTTGATGCTGGAGCAAGAGGAATCCTAGATGAGGATGACCTTGAAGATGTTGTTCGCTTCCATGTAATAACCTTTGTTACATTTTGTGAAGGTTCTACACAAACACCGAAAATGAATATGAAGGCAAGGACAGGAAATTTGCACTGTAGTTGCCCATGACAAAAGTTGTCCTTCATTAAGCCTGACGAGTCTTAGTTCGTTGAACATTATGCAGATGATGCCCATATTAATTGAAAACGATAAATCCCACACTAAAGCAAAACAATCTATTAAGATATACTATTACCTAAAAAAGTCTCGCAATGTTTTGTACCATAGATACAACTTCTTGCCACTACCTTTAAAGATGACTGCCATACCCATTTTTTTCTAAGGTTCAACACAGCCAAAAATTGTTTACCAAATAAATGGATTTACCTTTAGTGTTTTAGGGATTATGACTGAAACTGTATAGAACCTTGTTTTTTTAGCAGAAGAGATGAGATGGGTTGAAATAAAAGTTGAAAGTTGAATAAAATATTGTTAGAATATATTTTTTTAATATTATTTTTGTTTTAGAATTTGAAAAAGTTAAATTGTTTATTTTATTTTGTGTGAGAATTTGAAAAAATTGTAATAATTAGATTAGATGAGATGAAAAGTTTTGTGAAAGTGAACGAGGCTAAATGTCCACGGCTAAAACCTAAGAACACCATAGAATCGAAAATCAATTTGTTGATGCTAGGTGAAAAGCTAGAAATTACCGTGAGTAGCAAGTGCAGTTTTCCAACGGCAGCAAACAAGCAGGAAAGCCCCCCCCAAAAGAGCCAAGGATGATGAATTCCCTACGAAAGTTTAGTTGTTATTTGAAACTAGCAGTAGACATTTCAGTAACAATAAAAATTTGAGCCACAAAGTTTTAAACGGAATTTTCAGTACAGAATACACAAATTTAGAAAACAATACAGCACTATTTGAGTGATAATACGCAATTCTCTCATTTAAAAAAATGACTACCTTTTGCCTCAGAATATCCAACCCTGATTGTGTTTGCCTCTAGCATCCTGGAGACCTCCCTACCAGATTCAGAAGCTCGAAAGAAGCGATTCTCTATATCCTTTATGCTCGAAAGAAAATCTTTAGCTCTGTGAGTAATGAATTCTGAAGGATCCTCTCTTTCTGCAGATAATTCCTTCTCTACCAAGGTTTTCTCCCTCTTTGAACCAGACTGTTCTAGAGCAACTGAATCATTACCTGCCAAAGTCTCAGCTGACCCGTTAATATTATTAGCTCCCGACTCTAGCCTGCTGACTTTACCAGAAACCGTTTGTTCAGAACCTTCAACTCCTCTAGAGGTAATTAAATTAGCATTATGCTCCATGCTATTATTTCGAGTAGCCATATTCCTGGGGATTCCACCAGCCTTAAAGGTTCCTTCATGAAGTTCATTAGCCCCATTGCTCTTGAAATGTCTCCATCCACTCATATCATCTGAATTCATATCCAATCCGCTGTGCCCCATAAATCTAAAGCTCTCACTATCATCAATGGGGTCAAAGAAATCCCACGAGCCTGACTCAAGAGGAGGTGGAGGTGGTGGTGGGAATGGAAATGCCATCAATTCCTCATCCACAAAACTATTACCACCACTCGGATTGACCATAACAGTCACAGCAGCACTGCCCCCTGACCTCATATAACTCAAAGCCGCCACGGGTGGAGAAAGGGAGCTCTCATTGTGCAACGGAGAGTCCGAGACTTCAGCAACATGTGACGGAGAAGGAGACGGGTATGACGAATGTGATGGGGTCTTATCCGAGGTCGACAGAGACGACTCGATCATAATCTCTGCCTCGGCCGACCGCCGAAGAGTAATGCCGATGTTTCTGAGGGCTTGGATGTAAGATACATGAGCAGCTGCTAGGGAATACCTTGAATCAATAGCCTGCTTGATGAATCTCATACGCTCTCTGCAGAGACGGAGAGCTTCATTTTTCTCAGTTTTGGAGTTCGCACAACCCATTTTTCGCCAAAATTCTGAGGATGCGGTCAAAAAATTTAATTCATTTTATTTCACAAAATAAACAAAAACGCACATGAACAAAACCAGAAAGTGCCTAAAGATTCAACTTTCCAGCTCGACATCCCCATTCCCAAAGGCTTCAAAGTGCATCTCTCTGCAGTACCGACTGAAATTCCGATTGAGAAAAGCTTGAACGAAGCTAAGAATTTGGACACGGGATATTTACCAAGTAAACAAACAGTCCTTCGAAATGACCAAGAATTTCAGTTCAATAGAGTCACCAAGAGCCTAAGCAACCAACATTTCAGTGAAAATTGGACAACTCGCCTCATGAAACAAACCGTAATTTGCAGAGCCACTTCCTTAGGACCTTCAAAACTTTTTTACAGTAAAGGGTACAAGAAAATGCACAAGCAAGGAGCCCTTATTTTCTACGAACCCTAACCTTGTGGGCTTGAACAGAGGAAAACAGAGCAACCTTTTCCAACAACCAAAAGGCAAATGGCTTCTGCACGAAACAAGAAGCCCACTGGGCGAGAAGGCATGGTTCAGAAGAAAGGAAAAATCCCGATCGTGGAAATAAGAGTAAATCGTAGGAGTTCCTTTCACACAATGCTCAGCGCCAAAAACAGAGAACTAGTTGTTTCCATGAAGAGAGAGAGAATCAGAGCAAGCAAGAGAAGTAGTTGGTTCCTAAAATCGAAGCCATTAACGAAAACCCGAACAGACCGAAAGCAATTAATGGGGGAACCTCAGCGTATCAGCTTCCATTTGGTGAGTCTGGGACCATGATTTTCCATAGTGCTGGAACGATAAAAGATAGATATTTAGCACTAAAGCAAATGTGAAAATGCAGGGAGAGAGAAAAAACTATCCGCTAAAGCTACTGTTAATACTACAGAGAAAGGAGCCTCGAGATGTGTGTCTATTCATTCATTGCAGTTCATTTATAACCATTAATGAAATCGTAAAAAAGAAAAAAAAGAGGGAGTGGCCTTGATTTTTTCTGTCCAGAAATGGATTTTCTCTCTTTTCTGCTGTTAGTTCAAGGACTGTACCTTGGTGGTGGGTTACAGAGCCAGGGCGGAGGGTTGAGCTCATTTTTTTCTTGTAAAAAACCAGAGAGAAAAACTTTGCTTTATACAGAGCACAAAGGGTGAGAGCTGTCAGGCAAGAATTCCTGTTTTCATTGGAAAAGGTGGGTTTGGCTGACATGTTTGGCATTAGGTTTTCCCGAGGGACGGAACCTCTATTCTCTAACGGCTCCTTTATAGAATCCGGTTTTTGGGGGTGATTGGCTTCCTTTTTCTAATTCCTGCACCAGAAAAAGAAAGGAAAAAAAAGGAGTAAAAAGTAATAGCAAATGCCTTTTATTGGAGGTAATTGTGATTTGTGGTAACCTTACAGCTAAACAGTACAACATTTTGCCAGGTTTCAACAGTGGTAGTGGGACAGGGAGAGTGGGACTTGGATGACCAGTGAGGAGGCCACAGTTCTTTTTTGTTTGCCATAAAAAAAGATCATGAATTCATTGACCGACTGGATATAATGTTCTTGGTTTTATTTCATTAACCTGTTTATTTTAAAATCTTGATTGAATATTCCAGTATAATGTACTTTAATGTTAATGCAGTCTGGGTGAGAAGCCACCCATGTCATGGAATCTGGGTGAACAGAACAGAACAGAACAGAACTCCAGTTTGTTGAAGTTCATTGTTTGATGAGCTGTACAGAGATCCGGATTACTTAACCAGAAAAGCCCAACAAGAAGATTTTTCTAAGAAATTTGTTCAAGAAACATGAAATTGGAAGAAGAAATTGAGAAAGGAGGTTTGAGATAAGAAGATGACACATGTTTATGCATGTGGGGTGTGGGGTATGGACATTGGTAGATACGGTAGTGAAGGCTAATCTATCTCAAATGTGGCTGTAATTTTTTTTTGGGATGCCATAAGACCTACAATGAGCTGCCCGTCAAACGCTTTTGCTTGTCATTTGTCGTTTCCCAAATAAAGATAAAGGGAAAGGGCAAAAGCACACTAATCAGGATTTACCTATTTCAACTTTAATCATATCCTTGAAATATGCTTGGATGCCAAAGTGCCCTTTCTTCCATCTTTAGGCCGTATAAAGAATTGGGAAACAAGAAGGGATGCAATAACCTCGTTGGCCAATTAAAATAAAAATTTTAATTTTTTAATAATAAAGCAAATTCCTTTTTAAAAGAAATATACAATACTTACATAATCTATAATTATATATAGAATTACTGTAATATTTTACTTTCATCCCTCCATTTATACAGTTGTACTATCTTCTGCCAATTCTAGGAGGGGAAGGAGCATATTTTGGAAAAATTTTGTATTAGGATATCTTTAAAAAAAACCATATACTAAAGCATATTTTGGAAAAATTTTGGGGGTAATAGCCCCCCAACCACCAACGTAGATCCGCCCCTTAGTGTAGAGTAGTATTTACAATGACTAATCTTAATCTTAATCCCACATGAGGTATTTTAATTTATTTGATTAAAAATAGCATATCTAAGACCTACAGTTTATATAAAGAATTATAAACTAATTAAATTACCTCTCTCAATGGATAATGCTAGCTGGGTGAGTACCCAACAGTGTATTTTGTTTTTTTTTTTTAAAAAATACTAAAACATAAAACACACAAAGAAAAAAAAACACTACTGGATACAATTGTTCGTACAGTTAATAGATGGGCCTAGCATTATCCTCTCTCAATATTATTCTGGCTCTGGTCCATGTCGAAGCTGTTTGGATCAGGACCCAGTTCTTGCTCGTCTCTGACCTGCAGAGGTCCAAATGCTGGAGCCAGTTCTGATTCTATTCTAACGAACCATAATTCCCAAACCAAAGGGGCAAAAGAAGAATCTAGCCTCATAGTCCATTGGGCTCCGGGTTTAACTCATACTAAGCCCAATCAATAACTTTGAACAATAATCGCATTGATCCGTTCTACCCTCTTTCTTCCAATTCAAAGCTCAATGGAAGAAAGTGGATTGTAAAGTTTGAGGAGTTCATGCGTTCGATGCAGGTCTTTAAGTCCAAACCACCTTAAATCCTTCTCTCCCTATAAAAAATTATACCTTATTTTTACATACTTTTTATACATTCCACTAATGTGATTGGTTGCATCATTTTTTTTAATATAAAATAACTGTTTTAACTAACTATATCTGTATAGCGGACAAAAAATAATTGTATGAAATAAAACTATATATATATATATATCAATGATTGACATGCAGTTGCAATAACTACAAGTAATTAATCATGGATTTGACAAGAGAATAAAAGTTTCCTCATAATTAATGAATGCTAGTTGCCTTTATATTTATTAACGAATCGGAGTTTTATAATCTTGTAGATTCAATTTTCAGAAGGCAAATAAACTAATAATTAAACCCAGTGTATAGTTTTTAATAAAAGCTTGAGGTTTTTCTACGATCGTTACGTTTTGCCTGAGATTCAGTTTTCAATTCCTACGTTGATAACGACGTTGAAGGAGAACAACAAAAGAAACACAATCAAAGAGTCACAACAGCTAGCTATCTATTCTAATATATCAATATATCTCAATCTATTTATATTTAAATTATTTATAAAATATTATTATTATTATTTACAGATTAATTCAAATCACCTGAAATCAATTTAACATCCAAAACGCATGAGGATTATTTATTATTTTTCGTCGATCTCGATCGATCTCTAAGAAAAGGTAAAAAGGTATTGAAATATAGAAAAAGTAGGTGACGCAGTCCATGTAATTGCCACCCAATGATATGTCTGATGAGTGCATGAGCTGCCTGCCTTTAGTTTTGCCCATAAAATCTGCAGTGGAATCGATGGCACGAGGGACTGTAGTAGCAGTGTCGTTTATATAGAGCCATCAGCAGGGGGCCCTCTTCTCTATCTTTGCTTTTAAGGTGGTAGGAAACACCAATTATTGCTGCTCACTAAAATCAAAGTACCTTGCTCCTCTCCAATATCTTCGACCAAACACCTGGTGCACACAAAAATATAAGCTTTTATATATACACTATCAAACGAGTCCGGGTGCATTAGTTAGTCTCGGAATATACCTGATATAATAATTTAAATAAAATAAAAATAAAAATTTCAATAGCTTATTTGACGTGAAAAAAGAAAATATAAAATTAAAAAAAGATAAAAAATCAAAATTAAAAAAAATTTAAACTTCAAAAATAATGAAAAGAGACGTCAATTCATGTGTAGTGAGGCTATTAAAGACCTTTTGGTAAAACATGATATTTCATTAAATTTTACAAGAGAGTTACACGTCAAATAGTCAAGGGTCTTAAAAAACTTTTGATAAAACATGATCTTTCATTAAATTCTACAAGAAAGCTAAACGTCAAATATCAAGAGTTTTAATGATCTTTTGATAAAATAAGGTTTAACAAAAAAATAATAAAAAATAACGAAAAAATAACAAAATTACTATTTATAATTAGATAGTCACTTATTATAATAAAATAGATATACATAGGATGTTGATACCTTGCTCTCTCTCTTATCATGTATGTACTATGTATGCGTATTAATATGCAAGCAAGCAAAAGCTACGACAACATGGTAAAAAAGGTTGTACGTTGTGATGCATGCAGCCCACATGATGCATGATGAAGTCATCCCTTCATAAACTCACCACATACATATTATATATACTTTCAAACTGTAGTACTGTACGCAAGTATATATGCATACATTTGTGCATGGATCTATACGTGGTCTCATGTCTCTCACATAAAAGAGGTGGGAGCTAGTCGAGTTTTACATTTCACACTTTACAGTACTACACTTGTTTTAATTTTAATTTTATTTAATTTTAGGGGTGTAACCGATCCGGTCCGGTCTGGTCCGGTTTTGGACAAAATCTAGAACCGAACCGGTATGTACCGGTTTTTCATTTTTCAAAACCGATTACGCTCCGGCTACCCTCCTAAACCAGTACATCCAGTTTTACCGGTTTCCGGTCCGGTCCGATTTTCTGATTTTTTTAAAATGTAAAAAATATATAATAAATTATTACTTCTTATAATAAAATGTTATTAATAATTTAATATATATATATTACGTTTAAAGCATATGATCAATTAAATTTTCATCTTTAAGATTAAACTTTTATTTTATAAATTATAATAAAATTATCTTATATATAATTATATTAATAACATATGATCAAAAAAATTACAAATGTTCATATTTAAGATTAACATTTTAGGTTATAATTTATAAATTATAATATGAAATTATTTTATATATGATATATAATTATATATTATATATAAAAATTTAATATGTAATTATATATTATATATAAAACTTATATATATAAATATTTTGTATAATATATAAAATTAATTTTTATATATGTATTTTTTTCAACCGGTCCTGTTCGGTCCGGTCCGGTTCTGGAAACTACGGAACTGAAATCAGACCGGTTCCGGCCGGTTTTCATAATATAGGAACCGGTTCCGGACCGGACCGGTTCAAAACCGAATCAACCGGTCCGGTCCGGTTCGGTCCGGTCCGGTTTTCCGGTTTCCCGGTTTAAATTTATACCCCTATTTAATTTCTACAAACTTGTCAAGGAAAAAAAATAAAAAATGTATGGTGTGTGATGTGTGAAATGCTAAGTAAAAAATGAGAAATATAATATTATTTAAAATATCGTAGGACCGACGTATTTCATATGTTTAAACTTCTTTATTTTGATAAAAATTTGAAAGAATCATCATCATCTATGAGGATCATTTGAAGATATGCTCAGGATTCGAAAAATTCTTTATTAGTACTCATTTTCATTACTTAATAATTAATAAGCTTAACTACGTAATGAAAATGATAGGACAGAGAAGTATATCAACTAAAAGATTAATAAAGCAATAACTAAACAATAATTAAAGGCTGCTCTCACCAAATATAAAAAAATAAAAATATTGATGTGTGGAAACTTAGAAAGGATGAAAGTGTCAATTGGCCTATATTTGAAATATCTTAAGATTTTGTAAATAATACTGAAATAGTTTATATTAAAATATTTTTATGAAGAACAAATAAAATGTTAGACTAAAAATATTAAAAAATTAAAAAAAATGTAACCTTTTAATAATATTTTTATTTTAAAATTTGAAAAAATTGTATTAAATTTTGTGTTTGATTTTAAAGTTATAAATATTGTAGTGGTTATATAATGATCATATGAAAAAATTAAAAAATAAAAATATAATTAAAAAATATTTGAGAAGAAGATTATCATAAACTTTAAAATTTTTTTGAGAATTCTTGGTCTCTGACTCGTTACCCAAACGTTCCTTAATGCGCGAGGAGGATTGTAAATATGATTTGGATCTCGATGTTGGTGGGTCCATCTGAGGGTCCTACATGCTCGATTGGTTTGCTTTACCATATCAAAACCACTTTATTTTTTCGCATACTATATTTTGAATTATTAGGAAGAACTATGGAACATGGGCCCACAGGGACCCATGAAATGACCAAGTGCACATAATTGTTACTGAGAAGTATAAAAAAATTTAGGAAATGAGTTATCAAAAGCAGCGACCAGTTTAATTACCAGTTTATCCCTTGTCTTTTCTTGAATGCTTTTTTCTTCTTTTTTTTTTCCTATAAAAATTATAAATTTATGTGACTTAAAAGATTATTCGTTAAACTTATTTTATAATAAAAACAGACTTGCAATCTGATAAAGCATATTAAAGCACGTTCGTTCATATGTGAATTTCTTATCTAAGATTTCTGCTCAAATCAATACTCTTATTAAAAGAAGTGTGGTTGTGGGATTTATATATATATATTTTTATATATGTATTTTTTAATATATAAAAAAAATAAAAATATATAATATTATTAAAAAACACATATTTAATTGTTATGTTAAAAAAATTAAAAATAAGAGCGGGAGCTATCAGCGGTACTAGCCCAACGGAAAGTATATCATTTTCCTTATAACAATAATATTATTCATTATAGACTTTATCATGATTGGGAGTAGAAAGTTTAACAAATAGAAATTAATAAAATCTAATACAGAAAGAATAGAGATATTTTATTTTTAATGTGAGTTAGTGCGTGCATGCGTCAAATTGAAAATGATAAAGAAGAGAAAGGGATAGTTTTCCAATCAGAAATGCTAAAAAACCAGGCCATTTTGAATGGGATTGCACCGATCATGAATACAAATTTCTACAGATCGAACGGTGGAAACCCAGTGAAAGACAACTATATATCACTGCTCTTTTGCCCGTGAAAGTGCCCCGAGAATTTGGAAGACAAGAAGACAGACAGCATGCATGGTGTAAAGGTAGCATGACATGGCTAAAGAGATCAAAAGGTGTTGTTGGGTCTCATCTCATGGCCGCGAGCGCCTGTTCAACCACTGTCTACTCAAATACAGTGGCAGTGCCACCGTGTGTGTGAGTGTATGTGGATCATGCATGGCTAGGTTCAACCCATGTTTGATGGCTCTTAGGTTTTAGTCTTTCACATGCACCATCTTTCTACTGCACCTACCAATCTCTTTCTTTCAATTAATCAAACCCTATAACCTCCTGATTGGTAAAAGTACCATAAACAAATTAACCAAATCTCAATGGAAAAAAATAGTTTAATATATATATGTATATATTGTTTATTATAGCACAAAAAATAATTAATAAACCTTACATCATCGGGAAACTGTGCACTCCACCCTAACTTCATCATTCTCTATAAGATTTTTTTTTTTTTTTGAATAAACTTTGTTATTTTGTTCGTCTTTTTCCAAACACTAAACCTCATCAGTTGGTAATTAGATCCTAAGTGATCACGACCCTATGAGATCACTTGCTTTACCGGAGAGTACTTCGAAAACCAACACCCACTTGGTCATCTAGTAGGGGAGTATAGAGTTAAAAAGCAATGGTGCTCAAGGTTTTGAACCGATACAGATTTTAATATTTATATTTGGAGAAATGCTTTAACCAAGTGAGATTTTACAAAAGTAAATTTATAAATTGATATCGCTTGTTGTAGTACGTTAGATTATAAAATTATTTTTATTGTAAAGTAAATCTAAAGTATCATATAAAATCACATCAACTTGTAAGCTTACTTTTGTAGATTCGTTTTGTACCTATAACACTTCTTTTATATTTGTCTTAACACACTTATTCTCACTTGTAGGCTAAACTCCGACAATACGTAGAATATTTAACTAAATGGGTAAAATGTAAACTCAAAATTCGAACTCAGAACTTTTGTTCTGTAGTACTGATACTATGTGAAATAATTAATTATCACAAAAGTTTAAACTAATGAGAAGATGTTAATATTTATATTTATCTAACACTTTAAACATGATGGAATTATTGAGGAATAATCTTACATTACTTGTAGAGAATGTCTTGGACATGTTTATAAGGAATGAACAATCATCTCTCATTGAACTGGTTTTAAGAAATGAGTTAGACTCATAAATTTCTTCATGATATTAGAGTCTGCCACAGGACGAATGGGGTCCACACTACTTACCATGTGACAAGGACCAGAAAAAAATACTAGCCTGCACGTGAGTGAGAGTGTTGAGGAATAATCCCACATTAATGCCTGTGGATAAAGTCTTGGACATGTTTGTAAGGAATGAACAATTCTATCTTGTTGAATCGATTTTATGAGATGAGGTAGACCATAAATTTCTTCAAGAAGATGGAATATGGTTTACATATTGTTATAACTAACACTATCAAACTTAATTATAATGGAATTTGCCCAAGTACTAGATATGATTTTCACTGTGTCGATGGAGACACTACAAGAAAATTATTTATTTGTGACTAGTTAATTTCAACAAAATGACTATTTACAGTTAAAATGAATCTGTTTTAATCATAAATAATCTTTTCGTCGTAATTAAATAATCACAAAAATCTATTTTTCTTATAGTGAGATCATTCGAATCTCTAGATTGAATTGGGACAAAATTTCTCACAGTGTGAGACAATGATCTAAGTATCCGAGATTCACCTGTTTATTAATTACTTAAACAGCAAATTATCTTTATCTCTTTCTTATCAAAGTCATTGAACTCTTATCGAAATTTAGATTGGAGAGCTTAAAATCAGAAGCCAGAAGACCGGATCTCCTCTAACAAGTGTGCAACAGTGCAAGAAGAAGAAAAGTAAACCAGGCGAAAAAAAATTATTAATAAAAAGGAATGCTGCTGATGCGCCGGCCAGCAGTGATCGCTGTAAGTATCCTAGATAAGTGTCCTGGGTAAAATTCACCTTTTATATTTTTTATTCATATTTATTTAATATTTTTAAATATTATAAAAAACTACTAATACACTAATAATCATTTTCTTAATTAATAAATAAATAAAAATTAAATAAATGAATGATCAAAATTGAGTAAGAGTATTAGCATTGACTTGGCTAAATGCATCTTCAAAATTTAGCCGATATCACACTTTTTTACATTTACTTATTCCATTTAAATTCAATCTCTATATTGAATTAATCATTTACTCTCTATAAAATAATAAAATATTATTAAATTAATAATTTGTTTATTTAATTTATTTGTATAACATTTTATAATTCTAACAATTTTATATTAATAATAATTATATTCTAATTAAATTAATATTAAAAAAATCATATTTTCAATGATCATTTAATACTGATAATAAAAAATTGAGATTAAACTTATCTAAAAGTCTTATTCATTAACTAAATATATAATATTCTATCTAAATATTTACTAATCATATTTTTAATGGAGTGAGAAATTATTATTTTAACTTTTAATAAATCAATTTGATTCTTTAAATTTAATCAATTACTGTAACAGAAATCTAAATTATTTTAAAAATACTCAATTTTGAATTGAAGTTTTTTTAGTACAACTTATTTAAAATTTGGCCAACCTTAGATTTTACCCAAGCGAAAGTTAGTGCTCTAACAAAATTGAGTAATAGTAGCATTATTAAAAAGAGACAATAAGAGCATTAAAAAGGTAGAGAAGAATGACGTGGACTTCTTGTACTTGGTGCCTGCAAGCAACGGCTCAGATCGGCTCTCAGCCTCTTCCCATGCCCTTTATCTTCATGCCCACCTTCCATTATCAACTCCTCTCTTGCTCTCGGAAGCTCACTCCCTTCCTCTCTGTGTTTTGTCTGTGTTTCTCTTTGTGCATAAGAGAGAAAAAGATGTTGCTGGGGAAGCGTCCACGCCCTCCAATAAGAAGAACATCAAGCATGACCGGGATCAACGTGGATCCTAGCGTCTTTGAAGCTCCGGATTCTGATCTTCAAAACCCCGTAAATGATCCTCATGCAACAGCGATTGGAGAAGCGCCGGCGGTGGCTCAGACCATGAACTTCGTTCCGAATGGAGGATACGTCGACCAACGTTTCTTGGCGACGGTGAACTCTCCCAGATCAACCCAGCTTGGAAGCAACTCTGGTACTGCTGATCATTTCATGGAGACTGCCCACTTTCTGCATACGTGTGGCCTCTGTAAAAAACGCCTCGCACCTGGCCGAGACATCTACATGTATAGGTACTGCCCTAATTCTCTCTGTTTCTCTCCGTCTCACGCTCACTCACAGGCAGGCAGGCAAGCACTCGACAAATGATTTTTCCTTTTTCCCTTTAGCAAGCGTTATCGGGGGTTCTCTACAGTTCTGGGTTTGATTTTGGCATTGTTTGTGGTTTCGAAGTTTTTTAAAAGATACCATCTGTGTTGTGGTTCGGATATTGTCAAGGCGTTTCTGTGTTCAGGGTTGTGGTCTTTGTTTCTTTAACAATCCAGCACTCAAAATTCTCTTGGCCCCTTTGTCCAATATTTTCTTCTGATATGTGATACGTGCAAATTAGCAGCTATTGGCGATAATCTTGTGCAGTAGGTTGTGAAAATAAGAATATGAACTCCGGTAAATTGCATTTATTGTATCACACACACACACACACACACACATATTAACTCCATGACCGGAATCTTTATTATATATGTGTATCAGATCCAGAAACCAGCCAAATTGTTATGAACCCAACAATTGTAGTATCACCCGTTGCTAGCTGCTCACGTTTCTCGAATCTTTACAGTTTTGTTTTTCCTTGGAGTCCTCTCTCTCTCTCTCTCTCTCTCTCTCTCTTTCTGATCTCTCTGAGATTGAGTTGTTAGTTTTATGCAAGAGTACTTATATAATTACGGTTCGTGATGGTTGCATTAATTATTTTACTGATGGATTGTCTGGGTGAATAATAATTCCAGGGGGGATACAGCGTTTTGTAGTTTAGAGTGCAGGGAGCAACAGATGAAGCAAGATGAGAGGAAAGAGAACTGAAACGTGGCTTGGCATCAAGGAAAAAAAGCCACCAAGCATCGCCATCCACGGCATCATCCACTGAGGCGTCGAGTAAAAGTGAGACTGTGGCTGCTGCTGCTGCTTAAAAACAAAACAAAAAAAAAAAAAAAAAAAAAAAAAAAAAAAAAAAAAAAAGATATTGGAGAAACTGTGTGAGCTATAAAGTTATGCACAGTGAGACATTATGCAATTAGTTAATGTCTCTCTCTCTCTCTCTCTCTCTCTCTCTCTCCATTTTCCCCTTAATTAGTCATCAAAGCACGCGGTACACGTTAATAATGCAGAGGTAAATCTGTGTAAAAATGTATAAAAGGCTTAAGTATGTATTGTGTGGATGGCAATGGAAATGAGCGAAGCTCTGAATCTGGTCCTTTCAGATCGATGGTATTGACATGAACAAACTATCTTTCTTTGTTCTTGATCCCTTTCCTTCGGACATATATGGTTGATTGTGCATCTATTATGTATGCCGAAGTCTAGGCACCACATCATTCCAGATAATACCCAAGCAATGCTCATCCAATATATACATCTATTAAATGAATTTTTCAAAAATAATCTCACAAACTGACGTGATTTCATATGATCCATTAGATATAATTTATAATAAAAGTAACTTTATAATTTGACGAACCACATCGAGCCACGTCAGTTTGTGGAATTACTTTTGTATAATCCATTTGTGGCTAGAGTATTTCCTTATAGAAAAATACTATTTGTACTTAAGAAAAATTTGCAAAAAATTGACTTCCCCACATATCAATTATTGATATGCTAGAAATTATGAAATTTGAAATTCAAAATTTGAATTTGAAAACAAAACTAAAAAGATGAGTCTTGTAAGTAAAAATGTAAGTAAAAATTAGAAGTATATGTAGCACTACTCCTACCCTATATATATATATATATAACCTTCTACTTTAGAGGGTTATAGACAAAAATGTAATCTTAGAATTATGGAAGTACTAAACTATACAAAGAAACCGGAATGTAATTTTTAATGAGAAAATAATGCAATTATATTAATAATGTAAAAGGTATAATAAAACTAGCAAGACGACACGAAAATCAAATGGTGAAACTTATACGACGATAGAAGACATATATATATATATATATATATATATATATATATAAAGCTAAACTGATCATGAAAATATTAGATTCTCATTCAATAACTTAGAAGAAGCAGGTTTAATAGAAGCTCATAAACTTAGGGAACAATGGGCGTCTTTAGAGAGAACTTCGCATAATCATTTCAAGACTTCAGTACTGTAACATTTTCAACTTTTAACAATTTGCTTGAATCAAATAGACCGATCGATCGAATACTAATGGTACATGGGTGATACAATCCCTAGCTATAAAATCCAATACCAAGCACCCAGCATATATATCTATATATATATATATATATATAATCATCATGCACGAGATCCTTTAATTTCAAACTACCCAAGCTCCATTTTTAATGTCTATAGTCCCTGCACTTTAAAGCTGAGGACACAATCGTGCTTGTAGGCCAAAATACAGATGGATGATCAGGAGATGATCATCAGTTGGTCCCGACAATTTCTTTTGACACTTTGCCTAGCCTTCACAACTCTGGATTAACCTTAGAAACTTGCATGTACGTACTTACAAAATCTAGTGACAACTGCCTTTTGTCTTGGAAAAAAAAAACAAAAAACAAAAAAATTACCAATGACGGTCATGATCTTCAGCTCAACAATATAGTTTTTTTTTTTTCCTCTTTATTTCGGTCTTTGTTCTACAAATTTTCGCATAGTTTTTTTTTTTTCCTCTTTATTTCGGTCTTTGTTCTACAAATTTTCGCTTTCTTAGAGGAATAAAGAAGAGGTGGGGAATCTGTGGCGGAGTCAGCTTGGAATAGACTTGCCATTTAATTCATTTGGAGTTTTTTGTTGATTGATGTGAGATCATGGGGTTGATGTATGAATATGGGACCCTTGAATTGCACATAAAGTTCACATCCTTTATTGTCACACTGGGACCAGCTAGACACTAATTGGTCCTCAGATCTACCTCTATTCATTATTGGGACCCTTTCAATTTGGGATTTAAGGAAACTTTATTGTAGGTAGATTTGTAGTGCCAATCATGCCTTCAAATTAATGCATGTAATAAGGTATTAATGGGATTTTAATTAACTTTATTTTAAGTAATAATTAAATTGAACTTATACTAATTATATCATTGGTTTTTGGGTCCTCATGTAAAATGATATTAATAACATCCATATATGTTTGATGTGGATCATATAGTACTTTATTTCCTGCTGATCAACATTGATTGGATTTTACCTAGCTAACTCGCAGCCATGCAATTAAACTGGAATCCTATGTCAATAATATTATCAGTCTGGGTGTGTTAGCTCCCAGACTGATAAAAAAAATAAAAAAGTCTAGTAACTTATTTATTTGAGAAAAGAAAATACAAGATTAAATAAAAACAAAAAATAAAGATTAAAAAAAATCTAAACTTCAACAAAGTATAAACATTGGTCTGCATCTATATTGGATTATCTATTTATTCTTTATATAATAATAAAATATTATTAATTTAATATTAATGACCTTTTAGTAAAACATGATCATTCATTAAATTTTACAAGGGAGCTATACGTCAAATGGTCAAGGATCTTAAGGACGTTTTGATAAAACAAAATCTTTCATTAAATTCTACAAGGGAGTTACACGTCAAATGATCAAGAATTTTAAGGGTCTTTTGGTAAAACAGAATTTAACAAAAAAAAAAAAAAAGAAAATTTAATGGAAAAAAAAAACAAAACTTACTATTTACAGTTAGATAACCATTTATTATAATAGAGTATATATATATATATTTCGGAAGTAACTTCAGTTTCATGAGAAATTTATAATGCGCGCTTTAACCATTTTTTCTGGTTTTTTAGAAGAGTCCACACATCCTTGCTGTGTATAATATATTCTTGCATACATGTAATTGATATTGAATCTGTCCTCTTCTTCCTCCTTGTAATTTGGACATCTAATGGCAGTACGCGTACTTCAGGCTATAAAAGTAGTGAAGAGAAACATTATATTATGTGCAATCAATTTAGAGATGACATCACTTATTTAGTTTTTTTCCCCAATATTTAATATCCCTGGGCTTACGTTTCAACCATAATCTATATTATAGAAAGAGTCTCTCTTCCTCTCATAATGTTGTTAATGAAATCAACGGTGAATGAAAGCTGGAGTTCAGTAGGCATCATTATCCGAGAGAGTATTGCTATTCATAAGCTACACACACCACATACTATAATTTTTTTATTTTATTTTTTGATTTTATTCTTTTTAAAACAATTAAATTATTCTACTCATCATCCATATAACACACATTTGATAAGAGAAAAAGTTTTTAAAAAAAATCACAAAAAAGGTGGTGTGTGATGTATAAGGCTTTATGAATAGAATTTTTCTTATCCGAGACATTCAAGTTATGCTTCAGAAATTGCAGCGATGGAAAGTTGTTTTTGTTCCTAGAATCTTTGATAATTTAACTCATTGTATAGCTAAGGATGCACTTAAACTCTCTCAGGAGAGCATTATTTTGGAGGGAGTCCCTCCTTGTATCCATCATTTGATGTAATAAGTTGAATAAAGATTATTCTTCTTCTAAAAAAAAAAAAAAAAGAAAGAGTTTCTCTTCATTTATAAAGATGATTGATTTTCCTTTTTTAACAAGTTGAAATATTCGGATTAAGCACTTTTCAAAATTTTATGTGAAATTTGAAGGTTTCAATTGAGAGAGACAGACCCATAAAATTAAGTAGGTTCTACAATATTTACTCATGTTATTGTATAGACTTTTTGGAAAGTGTTAAATGTTCAACAAATGTTGTAGGGTTTACTTCATGTATCTATCTTAGTCACTTGTAAGCTTAAAATTGGAACAAGGATATTGATAGTTTTTTAAAATGGTCTACATATATTCTTGTTGTCAGAGTCCTTTAATGCGGCGTGGTTATGCAACAACACTATCAATGTGGCGTGTAGTCCGATAGTGGTGCCATTAATGTGACGTGGTTTCCAGGCCTTGCTTTATCCTTTGTGAGCCGTAGATGTTCCTATGTTAGTGGATCGAGGGTTCTCTGCATTTCTTGCTACGTTCCCAAGTTCAGAACGTGGCCGAGCGATGTTAGGCTGATCTGTCCTGCCAGTCACTTGACCCCTTTCCCTAGTTGACACCTTACTTCAAGCATGGTCCTGGTGACCCTAAGGCCGGGTGTTGGGCCGAGGCTCAGTGTCCTTTGTAAAGTGGAAAAAATCTCCTTACAACACTCTTCAAATTTTTATGTAAAATTTGAAGGTTTCTATTGAGAGAGACAAATCCATAAAATTAAGTAGGTTCTACAATATTTACTCATGTTATTGTATAGACTTTTTGGAAAATGTTAAATGTTCAATAAATACTGTAGCGTTTACTTCCTATATCTATCTTACTCACTTGTAGCCTTAAAATTGGGACAAGGATATTGATAGTTGTTCAAAATGGTGTACATATATAAACAGCTTTACAAAACTTATATTTTGACCCCCGCAAATGGTGAATTATATACGTTTAGTGGAATAATGATGGTGGCCACTAGACTCTGCTTTGATGAAAGAGACAAAAAGAACAAGATTGCCGGGTATTGTGATAGCAGATCGAACATGAGCTCCATGACCATTTGCATATATAAAGATAATGCCAATATATAGTTAATAATTCAGCTCTACTCATGATGATGCTGCGCTGCAGTGCTAATTTGTTTATTGCTGCTAATTCAGCCTTCAACATCAGTGTTATATGTTTTTTTAGCAACGCTATCTCATATATAGTAACACAAAACAAACATCATAAAGTCATTGCAGTTTATATTTTAAGCCCCAGTAGTGGATTCGCGCTCATACTACTCCATCCATCCCAATAGATTACAGACCACTAACTACTAATACTACACCATTTCTTTCTGCTGTGTTTTTGAAGTACTGCAACCAAATCTTGAACATCAAAGCAAGGAGCTTGCAAGGCTCAGTAGTACTGTTGGGGTTTTGGGGGTCAGCAGGCAGGCAGCACCTCTGCGGTCGAGTGAAGGGTTCACCTTTACACTGATGAATTATTATCTTCCATCCACACAGTATCTTTGGAATTTATTTGTAACAAAATCTCTCTTTAATTATCGAAGAGGGAGGAACTCTCTTCCACATTCTTCTTTTCTATTGAGTTCATGATTTGTTCGATCTCTTTGTATTTCCTTTCTAATTCGGAAGTACTATCTCGATCGATCTACCTTATGCTAACTAAACAAGTACGGCACCATCAGTATCTATTGTCAGTTATTTCTAAGAAATCTGTTACGATTTGAAATAGCGGGAAAAAATTATTTCTACAATAATTTTGATTATTTTGATGATTATTTTGACAAAATTTCTCGCAAAAAAAAAAAAAAAAAGAATTTTTATTGTAGTGACCACTTCATTACCAACAAATAATATACATTAATATTGGTACATCAAAATTAGTAGCGTATAGCGTCACATACCACCCAATTAGTGCATCATGAGTTGCACATACCATTGCAAATCAGTGACTCCAATACCCATATCCACGCCCACATCGACAAGTTCTTTTGTTCTCAAATCTTCAAGATCAGCTCCACTCCCATCATTATATCATACAATCGCATGGGGCACAGTACGTGTCAATATAGACGCGTGCATGCATTCCTCGAGTGTTGCCAATTAAGGATCCTAGTAGATATTTTGTTTAATTTGATTAATGAAAGCATTAAAATAGTTGTTAAAAATGTTCCTTTACTGGCTCAGCTTATTCCCGCCGTCCTTTCAATGCCATTGTTGAATTATTTGAATCCTGGTCTCTTTCAGTGGTCTCTACATGCACCTTGGCAAATGGAACATGATGATTCATTAATTGTCCCTTTTTCTCTCTCTGTCTCTCTCTCTCTACAATGAGACTTTTGTTTGGAATTGGCCAATGGAACATGATTCATTGTCCTTTTTTTTTTTAATTTTTCTCTCCACAATGAGATTTTTGTTTGAATTAAATACCCCTACTCCAGTCCCTTCTCTTACAGCTCTGGCTCTGATTTATTTTAATGTAAAATTGATTAGGAAAAGGAAGGTAAAAAAGAAGGAGACATTTTTTTTTCTCAAGTTAGTGTGTAAAGTAAATTATTCACATCACTTAAATAATAAAATTTGATATATAAGATTTAAATTTTAAAATTTATATTCGAAATCAAATAATACTATATAAGTAGTTTATTAGGTATGTTCCATACACCGGCTTGAAAATAGGATTTAAAAAAAAAAAAAAAAAGAGTAGAAAGCTGCAGCTATGAAAGAGAAAATCTATTTAGAACTTTTTATGCTTTACACATTCAGAACACGGTTGATGTGGAAATGCTAAAAAATGATTTTTTTTTTTTTGAATTTGGTGGATTATTATCTGTTATTTGTTCAACATTGTTCCTTCCTCGGCGGTTCATCTTATATAATATCGTAGTGGGCCATTTCATTGCAGGGCTTTGAGCATCCTGACCCGGACCCAGACCCAGACCCAGATCCTGTCGTGTTGTTTAAGCCTAGCCCTATCCATTATCCAAGCCCGTGAGTATCATGATGTTATCCTTAATTTCATACTAGCCCGATACTATTTGTCCTTCGTGGCACCACCAAATTCAAATTCAATCTTACAAGTCAACATTTGCTTTCAGCCACTTCTAAACAATCATCCACCACTAATATGATTGATGATCATCAGCACCTACACTTACCACTTTGTTTTTTTTTTTTTTTTTAATATCTGAATGATTAAACATCAATGGCAACAAAACATGTTTATTGCACCACTATCTTACCTTATGCATCCGACATAATTTGTACAAATTATTTGAAAAAATAAAAAAAATTAGAATCCACTCGTAAAGCTAACTTTTACCTTGAATTTGCTTTTTTATTATTATTATTATTATTATTAATTGGGGAGGTGGTCGAACCCAATACCTCCAAAATCCATCTTGGGGGCTTGGGTGTTATGCCATCAGGCCATATGTCTTTGGCAAAATTACGAGACTTGTTTCTAACATTACTTCCCAAAATTATTGAAGAATACTTTGGTGTACCTATGCTTTATCCATTATAGTTGTGGATCTACTAAGTCCTTCATATATATATATATATGTTGTGTGTGTGTGTGTGTGTTCATGGCAATGATCCGCAACTTATGTGCCCACAATCACCCCACATATCTGATCCATTGGCTAGGCTACATTGGACCACTCAACTTCTATCCTTTTCCCTGCCGCCCTACTCCCCCATTGAATTCACTTTTTTTAATCATTGATCACTTTCTATCCTTCATTTATCACCGAGAAGAGAGAATTAGCATATGACAGAAAACAGGGCCAAGATAAGATGATAATTAGCATATACACAATATATTCATCTATTTTACAATACAAAAGAGTTGCTTGCTCCAGAATGAGCCAACGCAACTGGGCTACAGATACAACGCCTTCTGCAAAAGGTAAATTTAAACATCGAATTAATGCTACTATGTTACTAACAACCCTCTCACGCCAACATTAACATCACACAGATTTTAAGGGAATATCATTCGTAAACTTTAAGAACCCATCTCCTGTCGATCCCTGCATCCCTGTAATTCACTTGTATTCCAAAATCATGTTGTTCTCGGGAGCCAGCCCGACACAAGCCCTCAGTATGTTCTCAAGCATAGCCCGCTGCTTCGACAGTGCATTCACAACTGGGGTGCCAGGAGGAACCTGTTATCACAAATCCGAAACATCATTTACTGATTAGGTAAATTACTCCATGACAAAGAAGTGTTGATTACATGAGATTGTTAAGACTGTTAAGAGTTACATGATCCATATGATACAAAATATATTACAAATTACCACTTGTCCTTTCAATTAAGTTGATAGTTAGAAACAGCATTGAGTTTACTCGCTGAACAGTCATTCTAATTGTATAATCTCAAACAGGGCTGCTGATTTTCTTGCCAAACAGGGTGCAAGTGGGGTTTCTAAGGAGTTTCTGGCTTTTGCTGATCTTCTAAGAGAGATAAAAAAAGGAGCTTTGTGATTGATATAGATCTGGTTTACCATATCTGAGATGTAAATAGCATATGATGTTTAGTTGGGTGTAGTTGTAAGCTACACTATGGAGATCACTTTTGAAAGGTAGTCACCATTCATGTTGGTGACATGGGTTTTTACACCATGGTTTTAAAAGGATTAATTTCGGGACAGTACTGGCCACAACTTTATTTTGTTCGGTCTTTCCCTCACTTAGATTGTGAACTCATGCAGTAAAAAACCTACAATATTGGAGACAGTATGTAGACTTACAAGAGGAGCCTTGGTGAGGTAACTGAGAATAGTAGCCACAGGGTGGAAGGAGTGAAACTTGCCCTGCAATATAAAACCCCGTAAGTAAATTCTCTGCAATATCATATCTCTGTGCATGCGTGCGTGTAGTAAGGATGCTGATTAATGTTTCATTGACAGACAGACCTCTTTCTCAGCTTTGAGCTGGATACGAGTACTGAGCTCAGCAAGAAGCACCAAATCAAGGATGATGGGAGCAGCCAAAAGGGAGTCCTCGCACGTGTTATGCATCACTATGGTGCTCTTCCCACCCAGGAATATCTCTGAGGTGTACTCATCCATGGCTCTCTTGCTATCCCCCACGTACGGCACATACTGCAACACAAGCCCCAAATTAACCACACCACAAAGTACTTCGAGAACAAAGTATGAAAAGCTACAGAAGAGAGAGAAACTCTATCTGCAAGTGCAAGCCAGTGTTAAGTATACACATTCTGCATTACTGACATGTCAGGATTTGATATCCAAGTGAAATTTTTAAAATTTGGGTATTAATGCAAATCAAGTTTTGCCTTATAAGCGGCATAGATGGTATGTACGCCACATAGAAGGAATCAGTTACCTTGATGACCACAACATGGTCAGGATGCTCGCCAGGCTCATAGAGGATGGCGTTACTGGAAACCATGTCATCAACGACATTGCTCTTGGAGATCTCTTTGGAGCGGAAGGTTTGTGGGGCCGAGAGATTCATCCCGTCATTGTTTCCTAAATGGTTGTAGCTCACTATGGACGTTGGCTGCCACCATAACCACCACAAATAACGGTTCGGATTTAAACAACATAATAATCTGTACAGCTAGCATCCACTAAAAAATATTTATAAAAGCTAACATATTGAAAAGAGATTTGCTGTGTACCTTGATACCAGCCCCAACAAGGAAATCGACCAACACAGATTTCATTTTCGTCTGACCACTCTTGAAGTCATCCCCACCAATCAGACTGTTCCTCTTAATAGCCAAATCAATCAGCCCTGGAAATATCAGAAGCAAAGTTACAATCTTATTTACAATCAGACGCTTTACCATTATTTACTGGATGAGGGAGAACAATAAAAAGACTTAAAAGAATTACCAGGTACAAAAGTGTTCTGAGGGCTTCCGTTGATAAAAGGAATGTTTTCAAGAATACAAGCCAAGGCATATAAGGTGGAAGGAGATATCTCGGCCTCATTCCTGTCCAGAGAAGCCAAAAGGTTTTCGGTGGTGTCGTTTAGACCCACAATCACATTACTGTACCTCTCTGTGTTGGCAGTCCACAGCACAACCACCTTATCCACCTTACTTGCCTCCTTAAACTCCCTAATCAGCACATAATAGTAAGAAGCAACCAATCAACTTTTTACCCAATAAAAAAAAAAAAAGATCAATTCTTTAATGATTAAAACACATAACTACCTAATATCTTTAACGATTTGTTGGACTTGTTCTTTCTTGGTCCCTTTGATCACATTGTTGGCACGGGCACCTTGGTTGGCAGCAATAAAATCAGCGTCGTAGATTCCAGGAAGCGGAACCATGGACTCCATGTAGGGCCTCAATTGCTTCTGCAGATCAATGTCCAGCACCTTGGCCCTAGCCATGGAATCTGCTAAGTTCATGTCACTAATATCCCAACCCCCAAATACAATGTCGTCTGGGTTCACCTGGAATTACAGTACAAAATTACATACTTAATCAAGTGAAATGATGATATCAGGAGTTTATTGTTTGCTGAATACAATCAGAGAAAATCTGGGTACCATAGGGAGCAGGCTCTTGAAAGGAGCATAGATCTCCTCTCCATTAAAAGACCCAACTCGAATTGTTGATGCTTGGGTGAGGGAGCCAAAGTAATTGGCTTGTTGTACTTTGTCCTTGGTTGCCCAGGAGATGCCTCTGCGAATATTCAATACCCACTTCTTTGAAAACAATATTTTAATATATTCTAGTAAAAGTATATCTGAATAAGAAATTGTTTAAGGTCAGAAAAAAACATTAAAAAAATCGTTTGAAGATCACATTTTCATGCCAAGAACACTCGTACCAATAATAGGAATCTGATTTTGTCTGAAAGAGCATGACAATAACTACGTGTAAAATGAAAGAAACTCACTCTCGGTTGGCAATAACACCAGCAGTGAGGGTTGAACCGTTGTTCCCTCCCCATCCCACAAGCATAACCCTAACAAAAGTGAGATAAATTGGGAATGTAAGAAAAGAAATGAACGGAAAACAACATTACAAAAACGACCCAGAAAAAAAAAAATGTTAATGTTGTTCTCTAAACAAAAAAGATTCTGGAAAAAGCAAAAGGTGAGAATTAGGATAACACAGTACCCTAACTTAGGGACATGGGTATCAGTCTTGAATTCATATTTGACAGTCTTAGGCTTGACAATCCAGTGATAGGTGCCATTCCTGTTCTCGTGGACAAGCTCTGTGGTTTCGTAGTTGTACACAGACTGAATCTCATTCTCTGTGTACTTTACATTCGGACTCTCTACCTTGAATTTCTCGATGAACATTTTTGTTCAGATAAAAAGAATGAGGGGACTCAAAATCAACAGTCCGATTTTTTTTTAAAAAAAGGAGGCTTTGAGCAGAGCAAAAAGGGACTTCGAGAAAGAAGAAGGAGAAGAATTGTGTATAACTTTCTCCTCTTCTTCAATCTGTGAATCCTTTGTCTTGTGCTCCTTCATTTTGCTCCCCGATGAAGTGAATATATAGAGCAAAAATAAGACCAATGTGGCGATACGTGGCATAGCTTAAGTGGGCAGCAGGCCACCTTATAGAAGCTTGGCCATGCAAAATAAAAAAAAAAATTCTAAACATAAACTTCTCACTTCAGCGTATTATTTAAAAATATATAATTTTATTTATTTATCTTCATATTTTATGAAATATAAAATATGAAATATCAAGATAAAAAAATAATATTATATATTTTTTAAATAATATAAATAATATGTGAGTGTGAGACTTGTGTCTATCACTTCAAACACGAGTTTCGTTTCATGTCGTTTGCCATTTCACGCAAATGGGAACGCACGTATGAAGCGACACGTGCGGATCTGTGGACCACCTTCACACGTGGTGCAATCGGAGGCGCCATTAGGAAGGGACTCGAAGGGAGAGGGAATGAAGACGGTGACGCGTAAAGGGCCCATCTAAACTCTGGGCTCTCCTCCTAACGCGCTCGGCCGCGTCCTTAAAACACGCCGAAAGCCTGTCGGTCTTAACTCTTAACTTGTTTTATAAGACGACAGTACGTGGCCCTTTTTTTATTTTTTTAATTAATTAATTATGTTTTTGTTTCGTTTAATGTTTATGTCCTATTTTCCTTTTACGTTTTCTTGTATTTTTTTTGTTTTAAATTTTATTATTTATTTTCATATTCGTGTTCTTAGTTTTTATATTCTTTTCTAATTTAGACTTTTGTTTTTTATTATTGAGGTGTATTGCATAGAAATGAAATGCTAAGAACCACAATCACATTGTGACTTTTAAAAATCTTAACAAAAGATGGATGTCAATATTGAGTTGCGAGTGTCATAATTAAAGACTAAAGATCTTATAAAGATTACAAATCGATATATATAGTTTAATATAATATATTGGTCTATTTTATAATATAATTTTTTTTTATAATCTATCTTATAATTTAAAGTCATGCACCTTTATACGGTTTCTTTTGTGTAATCTTTTTATAAACTAAATATTTTTCTTTTCGTTAACCATCCACTTGCCTTGGAGATTGAAATATCAGTACATGTGGCATACCATGTGGAATGATGCCTAGAAATGTTATTATACATACTCTTATTCTACTTTCATTTCATCCACTTTCATTTCACTGTAAGGAGATGATATAACATTACTTATCAAATTTTAGATTTTTCTTTAAAGTAAAAAAAATTATGGTGATAAAAATACTTATATATTTTACATTGTTATGGAATAAAAATAAGACGAGAGTCTATAATGTTTCTCTTTATATACATATATAGAGAGAGAATACATATGGAGAGAGATGCCTTTACAAAAATAGCATACTCATTACAAATATGAATAAAAATGAGTTAGGAGTGAAGGGCTTGGGCTGTTGGAGTGATGGAAAAGACGAGGCAGGGAAGAATGGTCAGAAACATGTGAAATCCAAAGGAGGAGAGTCCCTCAAATGGAGAGCTAGCCATCCATCAACCACGAGATGGATTAGTGGTAGCGGGAGCTCCATTCAAAAAATAATTGAGTGGCTATCCTCCGCCGATAAAGTGCATTGGGAAAACCTTGCCCCAAGCGCATGCATGCGTACGTGTGTAACCTAAATGCATGGCTCGGAGTCCCCACACCCACACCATCATCCCCTGCATGCGCACAGCTAAATCAAATTTAGCTGATCTCCATGATGGTACTCACTGATCTCTGTACATTATGTTTGGTAGCGATCATAGGATCATGATCAGGAGGCCGGCCCCGGAAGGTAAGGGCCGGAGATAGAGGATAAAAGAAAAATAGGAGAGAGGATCAATGGATTTGATTGCATGTTTTGACAGATGGGAAGAATAAGATTGTTGATGTCCGATTTTAGACTCGACGGTCAATAATTGATATATTAACGTCTTAAAGACGGTAAAGATGGAGGAGATCATGTATAATCGTAAATATGATTGCCTCTCAGTTTAATTATAGAGTGAAAAAAGGAGAAGGAAAGTGAATCATTTACAACATGCATTAATCATTCTGAAGAGAGATGAAAAACAAAGGTTTATTTTGGAAAAAATTCCAATGGTCCCTAGCTAATTGCGCAATCACTTTCGATCCGGTTTGGGGTCACCTTGACCTGGTTAAAGGGTTGTGTCGAAAGGAGGGCCATGTCACATCGACGGTTCTTCTTCTCTTACGATTTGCATCCATTTATGACGTTTGCATTCTCAGTCAAAAACGTCTCTTTCTTTTCTTTTCTCTTCTCTTCTCTTCTCTTTACCTCTACTAGTGAATCTCTCTTCCCCATTTCTCTTTCCACTAGATTCCAGAGTCTTCTCTATGTAAAAACTTCAACTAAAAAAGATTTGCATTTTGCATCAATGCACAGTTGAAGTACTTTATAAGCAAAATGCCGGCATTGCATGGATCACATGTTCCGTTTTATGAGAAAAGGAAAACTAGACCGAGACGGAATAAGAATAATGTATATATTTAATTCATGACCCACAGTTCTCTTGCATGCATGCTCACCCAATATAAATATATATTATATATATGACAGCAAATATCAATGCAAATATAAGTGGGTAATTTGTATCAACAACTAGCTAGTATTATAAGCCATAAGCCTTAATGCATTACGTGAAATATTTTAGAGCAGCCTGCAGGGTAGAAACTGAGGACGAGAAATTAAATTCTAATCTATTTCAGCGAACCTCGGTACTTAATGCATGATGCTATAGATTCGATCCATTCAAGTCACATGTCCACAGTCCTAGTATGTCATAAGTACTTTACCTCAACCTGTCAGTACAACGTCATCAACTTCTATTCAGGAAAGGTGACATCTTTCAGCAAGAACATGTTTTCAGAAAAAGTGTTGTGGAAGTTTATGTTCATATGGTTGAACTAAGCAACTGAAAACGTAGGGAATGCTTGCTTACATATGTTTTGTTAGGACGAATTTTCTACACAGTTTGGTGTGGCAGAATCCCGCGAATCATTCATGTCTTTGTTTTTAGCTGGAGTAGTAGTACTGTTGTCATGCATGCATGCATGCAGCCAGTTTTGAGCCCGATTGGCACTTTTGCTTTTCGTCAAAACGTCATTCTCGGCTATTTTCCTTTCCATTACCATTTTAAACAAGGTAGGCTCCAATTCCACATGCACTACTCATGTTATATAATGACTGTTTGGAATTTTTTTTTTTTCTATATATAAATTATTTTTTTGCTCGAGTATATATATGGTAAAAATCCTCTTCAAAAATATATATTTTTCTTTAATTAATCATTCTCAAAAATCTTGCTAAAGAGGCCGAATTATTTTAATAATATTTATTTTATATTTATATAATAGGAGTATATAATTACTTAATTGGGAAGTCATTTCTATATTTTAAAAGTTTAAATTGATAAAAAAAATATAGAATTATTATTTATAATATAATCTTTAATAACATGCCACTTGTCAGAATCTTTAAGCGTTGGTCCAAAAAGCGAAAGTACTTTAGGTTGTTAAGTGTAGACAAGTAATTCAGAATCTTTAATTAAATGCCACTTGTCAGGAATTTTAATGCATAAGATAAGGAAGGCTCTTAGACGTTCCTTTGGAAAATAATGTAATGTAATGTAATGTTAGGTTGTTAAGTGCAGACAAGTAAAGGCGCTTTCATGTGCAGATTTTAAGGCATGTGCTGTGCATTAAATTAGTTTGGTACACATCGTTGTTGAACAAAATTGATCTGGCCTCAATAATTTACTAAAAGTAGTAGATTGCTTTGCTTTTTAAACATGAATTTTTGTTTGTCTTCACTGAGTTGATGAGATCGATTCCATGTGTTAACCTTTCCATGACATGGGGCCCATTCTACGTGCATGATATATATATATATATATATATATATATATATATATATATATATATATACACACACACTCATCACTCTCGTTGATGTCATTTTAATTTGTTTAGTCAATGATCATGAGGCCGCTAGCTGTTCATTTTAGAGAGATCATGTCCTACTTTGCCTTCTCCTCTCTCTCTCTCTCTCTCTCTCTCTCTCTCCATTAAGGATAAGTTGCTTCTGATCTTTTATTTTTTTTATTTTTTGTTTTGTTTTATTTTATCATATTTTTAATAGCGTTAAATATGATATGCAAGTCTTACGCACTCCCTTAGAATAAAAATGAGTCCACTAAAAATAATTTTTGTCATGTGAGTCCTACCTCCTAACTATCTAGCTAACTAGATTTGTGCAGTACTTTTTTTAAAAAAATGAAATATCGTAACACTGTATTTAGTATTATTTTTATTTTTTTAGCAAGTGAGTTTTAGATATTTCACTAAAAAATCTTAGGATTTAGTTATATCTAACAGCTGAATTGGATATAAGATGCAAATTGAAAGAAAACTATAGTAGCTTGATGTGCCAAATTAATAATATTGTTGGGTATGATAGTTTAGGATGTTATCTGAAAAAGTAGGCGATAATTCAAAAGTGCCAAATCAAAATTTAATGAACGATGTACTTAACATGATCGTTAATATAAGTTGTATCTTAATTTACCGCTGAAGTTTGCTTCCATAATTAGTTTTCGAAAAAGCTATTGGGCCTCCAATTTGTGGAGTAGAGTCCAAGGCAGTTGCTTATTATTTTCTGATTCATTGGAGTCCAGTTTTCACATCGGAACTGACATCTTTGTTATGGGCCCAACGATGCTTGCCTAGTTTGTCGAAACCAACAGAAATTTTAAATGGAAGCTTACGCTCCCTACTTTCATCTAATTAATATATAATTTATCATTTTTATTATTCTATATTAATATTTAAATATGCATTTAAATAAAATGATAAAAATGACAAATCACATATGATTAGATGAAGATTATGTGCGGTGTAAGATTTCCTTTTAGACATACTCACAGTAGATCCAATAAATCCCCTTCAAAATATGGTTATTTATTTGAATAATATTGTAGGTGTATCATGATTGCTTGAGTTTGTGAGTTTAAAATGTGAGATTCGATCGCGTGATATTTCTAATCGATACAGAAGATAAAAAACACTTTAGTAATTATTTAGTGTATTCTCGATCCGTGGATACAAACATGCATATAAGGTTGCCCAAAGCCAATGCAAATCTTGTAGTTTTGTTTGCATGTTTCTATTTGTGTTACTCATGTGAGTATCATTCATGTTAGTCCTAAATTCTAACTAATACTAGAGTACTTCTTCTACATTTAAATTTTCTAGGAAAAAAAAAAAGTAGAAAGAAAAGAGGAAATTAGAAGATTGTGATTTGTAATTAATGGTTCATATATATGACATGATCGTTGGACTATGTTATGGATCAATTTCGTAGTTTTATTCCACAAAACAAAAAACAATGGGTTCAATATTGCCTTGGAATCAATCTCTCTTATTTTTTTCACATATTAGTCGGACCTATATATTCCAAAAGCAAATATATATATATATATATGTATGTATGGGGCAAAGTTATATCCACAATTATTAATTCTCTATTGGAATTAAAATATAATCAATTGTTATTTTGATCCTAATTTTGTCATTTTATGGAATAATATATATTAATGTAAATTAAAACAAGATTATCTCAAAGACATACAGCTGTTGACCATGGTGCGCCTCCATCTCCTAGTGTTGTATATATATTTGGGGTTTATATTATATATATGGGGCTGAATTATCTATCCATCTTTAAGATATTGAATATCTAGAATATTGGGTTTATTAGTGTCCGATTCAGGTGGACGGACCTTGCATTTGAGTATTAAATTCCAATGGATGAAGGTGCCAGGAAGATAATTGCAGCTTAATTATCATAGGATCAATATGTTAAAAGCCGGCTGAGATATAATTAAACATGTGCAACATGTACAAATATGACAGGATAATTACGCTATAAGAAAAATGGATATTTGTGACTTTTTTTTTAATAAAAAAGATTATTTACAATGAAAATATACTCATTTTAATTAAAAATAATTATTTTGTTAAAAATAACTGATCGCAAATAAGTATGGTGAGAATTAGAGGACGCCCTGATCTCTTAATTTGTGGTGATAGAAGATGGCCGGTTTCACATTGTCTTGCAAAGGATGCATTAAAACTTTCTGAGGATAGCATTATTTTGGAGGGTGTTCTTCTTTGTATCCGTTCTATGTTGCAAACTATATGAATAAATGAAGTTATTCATTTCAAAAAAAAAAAAAAAAAGAAGATGGCCGGTTTGTCATCTATATATATGGATCGAATATAATAATTTTGATCAGTTTTTTATATCATATCGTACACGATCAGTTGGCCGTGATTAAGGCAAGCCTCGGGAGATCACTAGGTATTAATTTTCGTCTTTAGTTATAATTACTTATTTTGGTCTTGACATTGTCTCTATATGGAGCGTTAAATCACAGCGAAAAGACTAATGTTTGATTTTAATCTTTTTTTTTTTTTTAAAGCCAATTCTGATTTATAATATAATATTTAGGCACGACTGACTTTATGATCTTCTTGCATGCTGGTCCCATTAATGGACTAAAAAATCAACTTTATGTCTAGTACTTTATTAAATAGCTCAAATCCGTGGAAACCAATGTATTTAATATATTATTTTATGTATAAATATATAATGCATATTATATATTTGTATGATAATTTGATTATTATATATTTTTTAAAGCTTTATTAGTAATTGTTTTTATTATCTTCTTAGAGAAAGCTAGGTGATCTATCAAAATCTTTTTTAAACTTGAGAGATCGAGTAGTTTTAAGTGAAAGAGAGATAAAACATATAAAATAGTTCATAAATCATTTGTTTTGTATTTAATATTTGCCGAAATATATATAGCAATATTACAGTGATGAACTTCTTGGAAAATTAATCCGTTTTATATATCTAAAATCTTTTGTCAGCAAAGTGGGAAAAGTTTGCATGGGTGAATTGAAGCTGCATCGATTGATTCTAATTAAATTTTGGCTGGGTACGTAAAACTCTCACCTGTTCTTCTCGTCTTGATCACGGCCACTTTTGTTCTTAATGGTAGTAATATTCGGACTGTTTGATTTAGTAATTTAATTACTTGACATATATATATATATATATATATATATATATATATATATAGAAATTATATGATCATCTCATTGTGGCATGCATAATCATAGAATGCGGTGCGCGGATCGATGTAGCATTACTTCAAAAAATTGATTTCTGATCGATATGGAAATCACCAATATCATGAATCCAAACGGAGCCTTAATGGAGACAAGGACGATGGTTTGATCAGGTCAAAACAACGTTCTTTTATCAATCCATGGTTTAGGTAAACAATATATATATAATTCATGGGGTACAAATTTCACTATACAACAATATATATATATATATATCATGGTATAGACCAAGTACTCATCCATACTCAGCTCTCTCTCTCTCTCTCTCTCACGACAGACGCGGGGACGCACGCCATGGAGATCTCCTTGCGAATGAGTCCGAAGATTGCTACAGTAGTACTGGTACCAAAGCTACAGAAAACAAGATCATCCAGGAGAAAAGCTTATCATGAGTTCAACAATATATCGTGTAGATCTAATGAGGTGGCCATGCAAAAAAGGGACATCACCAACTTTTATGAAGTTCTTTCCCTTGGTTCTGATCATCGGAACGTTAGCTTCGATGAGATAAAGAAGGCCTACAGAAACTTAGCTCTCCAATGCCACCCCGATGTTTGTCCTGTTCCATCGGCAAAACAAGAGTCCACCAAACGATTTGTTGAGCTTAGGAAGGCTTACGAGACACTTTCTGATCCAATTTCGCGTCAGATGTATGATTACGAGTTGGCTTTAGTCAAGACAATTACGTGGTCTGAAATCGGGGGTGTTTCTGCCGAGGAAAATAGGAATTACTCATCCCGATTTTCCAAGGAAGTCTGGGAAAAACAGCTCTCTGGACTAAAGAAGAGGTCTCAGATCCGAATGGAGATCAGGACGAAGAAATATGCAGGACATGAGATGTAGAAAGATTTAATTTATTAGTTTTTCATTACAAATAAGCTATAATTAGATTAACTTGTGGAAAAATTCATGCAGCTTCAATTTTGCTTCGTTTCCAATGAGTTTGAATTGGAATTAGATCGAATGAGTCCTCTCACTGCAACAAATCTGATCTTTTGGACGGACGAAATTTTTTTGGCCCAAAAGGTCACTTTGAGGGACATAATGTTCGGCCCAAAAAGTCTCAGTAGTCTGATTCTCGTTTGAACAAGAGACCTGATGCTCGAATGGAAGAATTTGGGACCACTACAAGAAAAAAAAATATTTTTTTTACGGATTATTTGTAACGATAACGACTATTTACGATAAAAATAGACTTATTTTGATAGAAAATAAACATTTTCGTTAAAAATAACTTCTCACAAATAAGCAATTTTCTTGTAGTGGACAAAAAAATATCGTCCTCAAATAGATTTACGATTTGAACTAATGATACACTGTTTGAACTAACATAAATTTCTATTCAAACATATATAATTGTAGTTCGAATAGACATTTTGGTAGGATAATTGTATATAGTTTGGGCGCAAAGTATTGGATGTTGTTGGAATCAAAATTTTTTCATTCGAACATAGATAATGTTGCTCGAACAAAAACATGTAGTTCGAACTCAAGTTTCTGTTCGAACTTATAGCGTTTTAATTCAAATAAATATAAAAACAGATCATGGGTAAACATTTTTACACAATGCCCATTGTGTAAAACCATTAACTAGATAAGAAAAGTATATTAAAAATATAACATGTCACAAAACAAAATTTAATATCTAGTAATTAATTTAGTCCATGTCCAGAGTCTTGACAATCAGCCATATCTCCTCCGAACAACCATCCACCCTGTTTATATGTCGATCAATGAGAGGCATCATACTCCTCTCAATATCAGCGAGAAGGCTCTTCGCAGCTCAGGAATTGCCGCACAGATCTCTTTGTGCACAATATCAGCAATCTCATCTGTACGTGCAGTTGTTGCGAAGGCAGTAGTACGCCTCCCTGAGGGTGGAACACTCGTGCCCTCAAGAGGTTTAATTGCTACCTACTTTGGAGATGCCCACGCTTTTGCCCAAGGTGACGATATTTATCAAGCTGATTGTTGATTTCCAATGCTCAAATGAAGTGACTTCCACTCTCGCAGACACAACTAGTCTAGAGATCGTTAGTGCAAATGGCAGATTACTCCCAGAAAAATACTTAGACTCATCTCTTATTTAGGATAGGTAATAGAGAGTTAGATGAGTCAGATAGCCTCCCACCAATCGTAAAATGAATCTAGTCCGATCAATGCTGAAATTCATCATATGCTTGCTTGGGTCTATATTATACGAGACGATTGGTGCCAACATTCGAAAGAATGTTGTGTAGTCAACCTGCCGGATGGCCTTGCCGCCATGATAAGGAGAAGTTGTATCCTCGACCATTAACCAACATACCTCTTCGTCGAAAAGCTCATCCTTTGGGACAATTTGCTCCATGAGCTCCTCGGTTCCATCCTCTTGTTAAACCACCTCCAATGTAGTGTATGCACCGAGCTCACCAGTCATGTGAAGAATCTTAGCTATCTTGTCAGTTGAGAGTGTAATACTCACCCTTCGTACAGTGAAGGTGAATGCCTCATTTGAGACACCCATCTCACTGACTCCTTGATAGAACTCGTACACCAAGTTAGGATAGGCAACCTCTGACTAGTCACAGATGGGAATCCATCCCCTATTAGTGAATATAGACTCCATGGCCCTACCCTCCCAGATGATGTCATTGAAGTCACTAAGCTTAACAACCCTCTCGATAAGTATCTCCCTAGGAGGCCAGTTTAGTGCAGTCAACCATGTTCCCTTTGATGACCTAGCATGTTTTGATCTAGAAGTAGACATCATGTATAAAATCTGCAAATTAAGAAAAATAAACGTTAAGATCAATTAATAGTCAAAGCATTCTGATACACTAGTATTCTAAGTAGTTTTTGTATTATGGTTTGTGTTCAAATGGACAGGAACATAGTTCAAACATGAGACATAATTCTATTGGACCTAGAATTCAAACTCAGATTTTTGCTCAAACTAATATAAATTTTTTTCAAACAACAAGTAGTATGTAAACAAGATGTAACCTAAACTATGTATTCTGGTTGTTATTCAAACAAATGCAAAGTTCGTTTGAACAACAAGCAACCTGTGAAAAAGTGGGAAGTTGAACACGTATTCTACATAGGTGTTCGAACTATCGAAAAGCTTGTTTGAGCAAAAGGCAATATGTAAACAAGCAGTAACTTGAACACTTATTCAGGTTGATGTTCGAACGGACGTAGTCTTCTTTCAACAACAAGCAGAGTGCCAAAAATTGGAAAGTTGAAAACGTATTCGGGTCGATGTTCGAACAAGAAGCCGTATATAATCTTACTATTAACTTGAACACTTATTCGGGTTGTTGTTTGAATAACAAGCAATATTTGAACAAAAGTTATTGCTGAACCAATATTCGAGTTGGTGTTTGAACTCAACTTGATATCGTTTGAACAATATAATGATGTGGTCCAAACCAATAGAAATTTTGAATGCACAGAATTTAGGACTGAATCTACATTCGAACGTTAAGTTTATAGTTCGAACGATTATAACCCTTATTCAAACGTCATTTGAATTAGCAACTTTCTTATTTAAACAATTTGAGTTATCGTTCGAACTGTAACTGCACACCTTCGAGCCATGTATGGTCTCAACATTCAAACTTTTCTCAACCCATTTGAACGTGACTAAAAGGTTTTAATGCTAGGCTTATATCGTAACAATTTGAACAATATTCTCTATTGGAATGAAAGTTGGCCATTTGAATGCTTTTTAGGGATGAAATACTTTCATCACGAAATTTTTTTTCATTCGAATGGGTTAGGAAGATTTCTTCCCAAAAGATATTTTTTGGGATGAAATTTCTTTCTCGTCCCATAATGTCTTTTACAACAAACCTTTTGGGATGAATTAGGGACAAAATTTTTTCGTCTCTAATTGTATTATGGGACAAAATCATTTTTCATTCCAAAAGAGGGTTTCTATTGTAGTGCTTCCACTTTTCTTTGAATAAGAAAAGAGGGCTAGCCTTGCTACCATAGGCTAGAGGGAGTGGTGACTCTGTGGCGGAGAAATTAGACTTGAAGTAGTTCCTATGCATTGGGTTGCTTTACTTGATTATGGATGCCGTGAGAATGTGTTGGCATGACGAATCAAATTGCATAAGTAAGAGGGAATATAATTGAGGGTGTATAATTGAGGGTTTTAGCATGTAAGTTTAGTCGGTAATGAATTAAGAAACCCTTCAAAGTAGGAAATCACTCAAGAGATATCCGTGATACATGGAAGAGCTTATAAACACATGGTTTGATGAGTATACGAATGCGAGTTTGGGCATTTTTAATGTTTTTGGGCCTTGGGCTGGCCCATCACACAGATGGGTGGGCTATGTCCAATTCTAATGGGCTTGAGTCCAATTATTTAGGCCCACATTTCGACCTTAGAAATCTTGGGCCGGGTCTTACAATGTTCAAGACACAACATGGTCTATACCAGTGGATGGTCATGCCTTTTGGACTGTCAAATGCACCTAGTACATTCATGAGGTTTATGCATAAGGAATTGCGGCTGTTTATGGGGAAGTTTGTCGTTGTTTACTTCGATGACATTCTCATATATAGACCGACAACGGAGGTGCATATGGAGCACCTTGGAGCTATCTTTGATGTGTTACAAAATGAATGCCTATTTGTTAATTAGAAGAAGTGTTCATTTTTTACTACTTCTGTCACATTCTTTAGATTTGTTGTTTCTACTTATGGTGTTCATGCGAATTAGTTCAAAGTAGAAGCCATTTTGGAGTGACCAATGCCCAAGACCCTACAAGATGTGTGGAGTTTCGATGGATTGACGTTTTTCTATCGTCGACTCATTCGAAATTTCAACACTCTGATTGCTCTTATCACAAAGTGCCTCAAGGGTTGAACATTCCAGCGGTCTAAAGAGGCAAAGAAAAGTTTCTAGTTAGTCAAGCAAAACACGACAAAAGCATCAATTTTGATACTCCCTGATTTTGAAAAAGTCTTTAAGGTGCACTGCAATGTTTATGGGGTTGGTATTGGCGATGTTATGAGCCAAGAGGGGAAACCCATTGCTTTTATTAGTGAGAAGCTATTGAGTTCTAAGAAAAATTATTCCACATACAAATTGGAGTTTATTTTTTTATTTTATGGTGATGTTTTGCTGTATATCGCTTTTAGCACTGATTCTTATGTCGGTTTGGGCCAAGTTTCTTGGGAGGCACTTATTTTATTATGCATTTTATTTTTATGTAATAATTGGAATTTTATCTTTTCGTACAAAATTAATAGAAACTCGGGTTTCAAAGTAGGCGAGCTAGGAGATTTAACATTGACCGTATCAGCTTGCCTTAGGATGAGAGCACTTCTTGTAAGAGATACCGAACTCACAAAATATATAATACCCATTATTAAGAAGCACTCTCAGTACTCCATATATATATGAAAGCGGTAGGAAATAAATATACAAAATCAAAAGCAATCGGTTTGAGGAGGCATACGTACTACGTTCAAAAACAAAAACATCCCAATGATCTGCCAATTTAGTACTTTACATGGATCTAGTCTCTAGAGGAGTTTGCGAGGTGGTGCTGCTGCTGCTTGATCAACTTGATTAGCCTGCATATTAATATTCTGATCTTGCTTCTTCTTGTTCCATCGCTCAATCTCCTTCAGTAACAAGCTCTTACTTTCCTCCTTCCCCTCATCTCCCAACCTAACAAAATGTACTCCTTTTGGCATCTTCAGCTTCTGCCCCAAATTAAAACACATCTTATCTGCTAGCAGCTTGCAATATTAATTATGCGATACATCAATAGCCAAGTTAGATTTATAGTGACAGTACTGTTGATTTGCTTCCTACTGCATGAAGACAATAAATAGATTTTCTTTATTACTTTCTTCTTTTTTTTTTTGGGAGAGGTTTTTGTCCATAAAGGGAGATGACGGTGAATACAAGAAATTAGAGATCGACATCATGTTGATCCAATCATTCGTAGAATAATTAATTAATTAATTAATTGGATCATCACTAGCGTACATGAATATGCACGAAGTGCCGTTACCGAAGTTTTTTCACAAGGGAACAACAACTCCCCTAAAGTCGTCGTCCCGCGCGCACTACCCCGAACATAAGGATCAGATAACCTTATTTACGAGGCAAATTATTTAATTCTTTCACGTTAAGAGTTATTTTTATTTTATATATGTTTTGGTGTTTGAAGGCTGCATGGATTAATAGACATTGAGGAACGCTGCCGATGCCAATAAATTAAGCTGACATGCACCTTATATATATATATATATATATATATATATATTATAATAGCTGGATGAAAGTGAAGTTCAATCTGAAATAATCTCTTTACTTTATCAAATTTTGGATTCTTAGTATTTGCTTACACCTATTTATCGGCTATTACAGTTTTCCCACTCAATGAGATGGGATGAGATGAGATGAGATGAGATGAATTGAGATTAATATTAAAAATTAAATAAAATATTATTAAAATATATTTTTTTAATATTATTTTTATTTTGAGATTTAAAAAAATTGAATTGTTTATTTTATTCTGAGTGAGAATTTAAAAAAATTGTAATGATTAGATTAAATGATATAAGATGAGATGAGTTGAGAGGAGTTATGAAAACAAACGACTAAAGGCTATTTGGACGCTGAGGTATTCTTAGGTATTGTTAGATATTTTTATTTATTTTATTTTTAAATATCACTCAAATAAAAAATATTATCTAATTCTTATCATAATACAAAACTCAATACAACTTTTCCAAACAAAATAATAATAATTAAAACAATATAACTTTTTCAAATTTTAAAACAAAATTGAAGGGAGTAAAAATAGAAGGCCCAGCCCATCAAAGGACGGCAACCATTAGGAGGCAAGTGAGAAGAGATAAGGAGCAGACAAGGAAAACAAATGTTTGATGGGAAGAGAAAAAAGAGGAAAAAGAGGGAAACAGGAAAAAGGGGAGGAGAGTAAATCAAATACGCAAGGGATGAGTAACATAAAGTTGACCTTCTCACCTATCACTGACAAGACCACAATAAAAAAGGATTTAAGATATGAGGAAAGCAGACTTTCGTACAACTAAGCGACTATCACGAGAACATAGAGGTCATCTTCAACTTCAAAACAAGATCTCCAAGATATTATCTTCTCTAGAAAAGAGGTTTTTGACCTCTATTGTATAGAGAGAAATGAGAGACCATGAGAGACTATAAAATACTTATATTATAGTAAATTTTCAATCCAAACGACCTTTGAATGTAGGCCTTGTACCGAACTAGGTAAATTTGTGTCTTCATCTCTATTCATATTTCCTGTATTTATATTCTATTCATTACTATTGATGTACGTACATGCAGCGTACCACTGCTTCGGACCGCCTTATATAGTCTTGGACTACCTCAGTGGGTCGAGAATAACTCTTTCTTCCGTTCTGGCCTATTGTGCGATTTTTGGTATTAACATTTGACGTCGTCTGTGGGATTGATTTGTTTTCTATACCGAAAGTGGGAGAATGATGATTTTCTGACTTGCAAAATCATCAAATTTCATCTTAGATAAGGACTCTCGACTCTCTATCTCTCATTTCGTTTTTATTAATACTGCTATTAGGAAGATGAAAAGGTGAAAACCTAGTACCCAGACGTGCACTGTGCATTGGGAGTATGTACCATTGCTCGTGGGTACAGATCGGGTGTGCACTGTGCACCGTGGGGGGATATGACTGTGCATGTCATGCATAATGCCATGCACGGTGCAAGAGGGGTGCACGTTACCGTGCACCATGGGAGTTCCTCGCCCATCGGTCGTGGGCCCAATAGAGGTACTAGCGGCCACCATGTGGACCACCGACACCTTTTGTACCCATCGTGCTAGTCTCCCCCCACGGAGCTGGTGCACAATGTGGGCATTAGTTGCAAGTCACTACCCACCCATGTGGCTCTTGATGGAGCCCAAGGAAGGTTTCGGCTGCAACCACGTGGATCGTAGGAACTTTCTGTCTCCACCATGCCAATCTTCGCCCACGGAGTTGGTGCATAGTGCGTGCATTAGGTGCACGTCACCACACACCCATGTGGCTCGCGACTAGCGGCCCTTGGAAGGTTTCGGCTGCCACCACGTGGACCGCAAGAAGTTTCTGTCCCCACTGTGCCCGTCTCCAACCACAGGCCATGCATAGTGCTGGTGATGGGTGCAACTCAACTTGAATCCGAGGAGATTCGTAGTGTCCACCATGTTGACCAACGATGTTTTCTGCTATGGGAGAGTTGTCCCCGACCCATAAGCTGTGCTCGTCATGGCCCTTGGCTATGGTGGCCATGCACGTAGTGTGCATCCATGGGGCTCCCAACTTCCAATCGTGAGCTAGGTGGGGCTGTCGGTGGCACCTCTAGGACCTCCGGCATTTTCTGCCACTGGAGGAGTTGTCTCCAACCTACAAGCCATGCTTGTCGTGGCCCCCGGCTACGGTGGCTATGCACATAATGTGCATCCACGAGGTTCACGACGGCTAGCCGTGAGCTAGGTGGGGATTCTAGCGGCCACTTCTTAGACTATCAGTATTCTTTAGCATTGCCGAAGTGCTCCCCAACCACGACGGACAATGAGCACACGTTTCTATGCACCCAAGTGGTCCCTCCCTGTGATGTCCGTGGGCCGGCAAGATCACCACCGGCCCTTGCCAGGACCGCCTGAGATTTCTAGCAAGGTGTCCCTCTGCCACTACCATCCCGTCACATTGGCGAGTTTAATCTCCCGCCATGCACACAAGTGGGCAAGAACGTGCTCAACCACCCTTAATGGCCTTGGCCTGCTTGGCCTAAGCTTGCCCTGCCAGAGCTCCTCGGTCACAACCGTTCTTCGGCTACACAGGCGGACAACCACTTCCTTGGCCAGAGTTCACTTCTTTGGCCACCACTTGCTCGGCCTACAAACTTTCACTCAGCCACAATGAAACTTCTTGACCATGTGTTTCTCGGCCATGGTCAAAGCTTCTTGGCCAACATAGGTCCCTTAACCATCGCTACCTGAACTCAACCAAGCTTCTTGGCCAACTTGCTCGACCACACGACGTATGTCTCATGCAACGTGCTGCTTAGAGCTAGTCTTTGGTGGTGTGGATGCACCGGCAACCATGGACCTTCCTTTGGCTGTCACCATCTGTTAATGCCTTAATTTGCACAATTGACCGGAATGGAGGAAAAGATTATTCCCGACCCACGATGGTGATACGGGCACCGCTATGGTGGTTTTTGCATTCATCCATAAAATAAATAATAAATAAGTAAATAAGAATAAATAAAGAGAGACATGAATTTACGTGGTTCAGCATAATGACTACGTCTACGGGTTGTTTAGGGAGAAATCTACTATAATGGGTGATTTTAAAATCTCTCATTGTCTCACATATCTTATAATACAATAAAATAATTTAGAAAAAATCCTTTAGAGTAGCTATGTGTGGTAGAGTTTGGCGAAAGGAGCTTCTGTTGAGAGTGTGTGGAGAGTTCGTCAAATTTGTGAGGAATCTCCTCTTTATATGGAGGTCTATTTTCTTGGAATGATTGAGTTCAATTTGCCTTGTGAAGCCATTTCATTTTAGAAGTCTGAATCTCTTTCCTTTTAGGAGTCTGTGTATTTCCTCTTAGGAGTTTGAGTCAACTTGTTTTATTTATTCATTGTTTTATCTCTTAGCTTGGTTTTCGGCCTTATCTCTTAGCTAAATTATAAGCTGTTGATTTGATGCCTACAGATAGACCTCCAAAACCTTTAAACACCAATGACGAGTCCAAAGACTCGCGGTACCCAGAAACACCAATGACAAGTTCAAAGGCTCGCGGTGCCCACGAAAATGGGAAAGGTTAAAGACCACCTGACCCGATTCACACCTCACCGAGAATCTACAGGTGGGACAAGTCATTAGACTACCTGACCTCCCTTGTGACAAGCTAACAGACGGGAAAGGTCAAGGACTGCCAGACCTCCCAGGCACCCAACAAGCGGGAAACTCTATGGATTGCCCGACCCCTCTCACCTAGACAGCAATACAAGCACAACTTTTTCTCCAACAAACGTCGAGTGTTTACACTCGTGCCACAATTGCCGCCAGTGGATTACCTTTGGGAACGAGCCTCCGAGCTCCACAATTGCCTTGTGTGGGTTTCCTTTGGGAACGAGTCAACGGGCTCGGCAACCGCCTAAGACAGACCCAATGAGTCGATGGGTTTCCTCACCACTTAATTACGGGTTACTGCAAACAAACTACAACATCATCCCCAAAATGGGAACACTGAACGACGATTTACACTAGGGGCAGAAAATCCACTACTAGTAACAATAACAAAACAGGATCACGAAAATACACACAAAAAACCAATCTTTGAAATATGCACTATTCACCGACAATAAACAACTTCTCAAGCAAACATCCACACAAATAAATAACCTCAAAATCGAGCTCTGCGCTCACAACTAATGCAATCGAGTATATCTCCTGACAAATCCGAGCTCCGCGCTTGCAATTACCATAGTCGAGTACATCTCCCGCCTATGTAGAGTTCCGTGCTTGCACCTAATGTGATCGAGTACATCTCTCGCCTATCTCTCCAAGCTGAGCTTTTCACTGCTTAGCACAAAACAAACAAAACAAAGAGATCAAATAGGAAACCAGAGACCAATTTTTAAAATTTATTTTGCAGATTATTGAACATTCTCAAGGCCTTCTTGTCCAACAAATTGCCCTTAAGAATCGCGTGGGGGTCAAATTATAGGCTGTATGGGTCAAATCAGTAGCCTATAATTTAGCTAAGAGATAAAGCCGAAAACCAAGCTAAGAGATAAGACAAGTTGATTCAAACTCCTAAGAGGAAAGACACACAGACTCTTAAAATGAAAAAGACTCAAGACTTTTCAAAGAAAAATGCTTCACAGGGCAAGTTGGACTTTAATCACTCCAAGGAAATAGACATCTATATAAGGAGGAGATCCCCCCACAAATCTGATGAACTCTCCACACGCTCTCGACAGAAGCTCCCTATGCCAAACTCCACTACACATAATGATTCCAAATGATTTTTCCTAAATTCCTCCATTATATTATGAGATATGTGAGGTCATGAAAGATTGTAAAATCACTTATTATAGTGGATTTTGCCCCCCGAACAATCCATGGACGTTGGCATTATACTGAACCACGTAAATCTTTGTGTCTTTCTTTATTTATTCTCATTTGCTTATTTATTATTTATTTTATGGATGAACATGAAGACCATCGTATCGACGCTTGAATCACTATCGTGGGTCGAGGATAATCCTTCCCTCCTTTCCGATCTATTGTGCAAATTAAGGCATTAACATCGTCTCTCGCAATAGAGATCTTACATGCCATGAGAGTTCCCTCCACACATGAAGACCTTCCAAGCCACCAAGAGGTTGCGACCATCTTCATCGCCAACGTGCAAAGTCCCACTTCTGCCATTGTCTGGACCAATGGAAGTCGCTCGCCTGTAGTAAGTGGTCACCCACAACCAGTGCTCATCGCAATAACTACTTGCTAGAGTGATTGCCATGGGTCCACTAGTCCCAACTCAAATGCGAACATAAAGCATATCAACCGTATTCAACAAAACAGTAAGGATATTGATCCTATGTGAACAATGAATTTAGTTCGGTGATACCATTAAAACAAAAAAAAAAAAAAAACTCAGAAAAGAAATACCTAGGGCGGATAACCTCCACCATGTGAAAATCCTTCAGCAGCAAACAATCTCAATTGGGAAAAGTTTAAAAGGCAGCTAAACAGCTCTGGTTCGTCTCTCTCAGACTTGCTATTTAAAATTTCATTTTTATTGACAAATTTGGTTTTGAATGTTCTCCCTGCAAGACTCTTTGAAGTTCCAAGGGAATCCTAACGGCTACACTGCCCCACTCTAACACTTTTTGAACATCTTAAACTATCCTCAGCAAAATAGATTGCTCTGTATCTCGGGCACCCCAGATCCTCATCATAGCCAAAGCATGGCTGCCCGTAGACCTCGTCGATGCACCTCAAACCCTCACGATACTCTAGCAAATGATTCAGGTTTGGAAATCTCACACTTGTGATTTAGATTATCTACACTAATCGATTTGAGTTTTTAGTGCAATCAAGCATCTCCTTTAACAAAAGTTGAGTCATTGGACTCTCTGCGGACAACGCGCAAATAAAAGCCGAGTCATTGGAATCGGTGCGAAGCAACAGGCGATGACAGTCCCTTGATTACTTAACCCTCGTGTACAAAATCGAGTCCCTAGACTCATCGCAAACTTTGGGTAGTGATAGTCCCTTGACTGCCCACCCCTGGCGTACTAAGTCTGGTCCCTTGACTCACTGCAAATTATGGGCAGTGACAATCTCTTGACTTCCCAAATCTCACGTACAAAGCAGAGTCAGTAGACTCACCACAAACTATGGGCAGTCACAGACCCTTGACTGCCAGACCCTCGCATGTAAAACCTGGTCCCAAGACTCAATGCAAACTATGGGCAGTGACAGTCCCTTGATTGCCCCACCCTTACATACAAAATCGAGTCCTTAGACTCGTTGTGACCTATGGGCGGCAATAGGCCCTTGACTTGCCAGACCCTCGTGTACTAAACTGAGCCCCTTGACTCGTCACAAACTATGGACGTGGATAGTCCCTTAACTACTTGACCCTCGCGTACGAAACTGGGTCCTTAGACTCACCACGAACTATAGGCAATGAAAATCCCTTGATTGTTTGACCCTCACGTACTAAGTCGGGTCCCTTGACTTACTGTGAACTATGGGCTGTGATAGTCCCTTGACTATCCAACCCTTGTGTACAAAGCCATGTTCCTAGAGTCACCGGGAACTATGGGTAATGACAATCTCTTGACTGTCCAACCCTCACATACATAGCTGGGTCTCTTGACTCACCGCAAACTATGGGCAGCGACAGTCCCTTGACTGCCCACCCCTCACCCTCAAAACCAAGTCCATACAAACAAACACCAAGCCGAGCTCCGCGCTAGCAACTAGTGCAGTAGAGCACATCTCCCGCTTAGCTTTCCAAGCTGAAGTCCACCCTCGCAACTAGCATGGTCAAGCATATCTCCTGTCTAGCTTTCCAAATCGAGCTCTGCACTCGCAACTAGCACAGTCGAGAACATCTCTCGCCTAGTTTTCCAAGCAAAGCTCCGCGCTCGCGCCTAGCACGGTCAAGTTCATCTCCCACCTAGCTTTCCAAACCGAGCTCTACGCTCACACCTAGTGTGGTCGAGTACATCTTCTGTCCAAATCGAACTATGTGCTCGCACCTAATGCTGTTACATCTCCTGCCCAAACCAAGCTATGCACTCACACCTAGTGTGATCAAGTACGTCTCTCACCCAAGCTGAGTTCTGTGCTCACATCTAGTGCAGTCGAGTACATCTCCTATCTGACTCTCCAAGCCAAGTGTGGAAATCTTTATCGCTTAACACAAACAAACAAAAAACAGGGACCTGCCCCGAGAATTTATTTTTCTACAATTTTCTACAAGTTATCTTTATCGCGGTTGACTTGAAGATTCTCAAGACCTTCTTGTTGAGCAAATCCCCTTTAAGAATCATGGGTAACTAAAGGGGTTAAAACTAGTAGGCCCAAATATACCAAGTCCAACCCATCAAATGGCAACCATTAGGAGGCAAGTGGGAAGAGATGAGGAAGGGACAAGGAAAAACAAATGTCATAAAGGAAGAGGAAACAAAGGAAAAAAATGAGAAATGAAAGAAAAACAAATCAGATACGCAAAGGAGGAGTAACATAAAGTTGACCCCTCACCTACCACTAACAGGGTCATATAAAAAAGGGATTTGAGATATGAGGAAATGAGACTTCTAGATGGCTAAGCGACTATTATGAAAACACATAGGTTATCTTTGACCTCAAAACAAGAGCTCCAGGATATTATCTTCTTCAGAAAAGAGGTCACCGACCTCCATTGTAGAGAAATAAATGAAAGACCATGAGAGACTATAAAATACTCATATTATAGTGGATTTGCCCTCCAAACGATTCGTGAGCATAGATCTTTTACCGAACCACGTGAATATGTGTCTCCATCTTTATTTACATTTTGTACATTTATTTTCTATTCACTGCTATGGATATATGTACGGGCACCATACCATCGCTTTGTACCACCTCATCTAGTTTTGGACTACCTCAATGGGTCGGGAATGACTCTTTCTCCCATTCTGGCCTGCTATGCGATTTTTTATATTAACAAAAATTATATTAAAAAATGATATACAAATAATATTTTAACTTGATAATATTTTTATTCAACTTTTTTTTTTATCTCATTTCTCAAAATTTAATAAAATATTTTAACTCAAATTATTTCATTATTATTCAAAAATTATTTCACGATTACGTAGTTAATTAATCTTTTTTTTTGGATTCTGCATATCCATCCTACTGGCGTGCATTCCGTCGTACTACAACTAAGCAATCTTCATCCGTCGCATTTTGAAACTTGGGGATGAGTCTTCGATCCGTTCCAAATATTGAAGGAGATGATGATGAGCTTTTGTTTTTCAACGCTAGCTCCGTCGGATGGAAATGCAGATCATGCATGTGACTATCTACCGCTAATTTGCTCCGTCGTCGACGTACTCAACGTAGTAGCGTATGAGAATGGTTGAGCAGGTTGGTTATAAGAGGATGCTAATTAATTTCCTTGGGCTGGGCTTTACACACCAAATTTGTTACTCCTCATGTCATCTGTTTTTATTTGCAAAATTGATCATTTGTGTCACTCATGATGTTGTGGATGATCATATGATCAGAATATCAATTAATTAAAATAAGTAATAAATGATTATTATATCCATCTAGATGTCTCTAGCTCTAGCTAGCTATAACCATAAATTTTGTAGACAAGTAGTAATAAATTATAACAATATATGATTAATCATATTGCACGATGTGTATATATATATAAATATATATATATATATATATATTACATACCAATTAAAGAAATTAAAGTGTAACTAAAAGTACTATATACATTTTTCCATGCAAACTACCGCATGTATAAGCTGGAAGTACTATTGCATGCTCTCTCATATCCAGTGCAGGTTGGGGTAGATTTCCGGTTAGTTTCTTCTGATCTGCAAGGCAATCATGTTTTTCCATTTGTTCTACTTCGTGTCATAACTGTAGAAGAGCCCAGCTGCCACTTGCCATGCAATGCGCTTGGGAGACTTGATTCCTAATTATTCCATAAGTGTGCATGCATGTAAATAGATATATAGTATATTATTGACATGTGTGATAAATTAAACGAGGAGTGATACATCTATAAAGAAATTATATAAAAATAATTCCGTAAACTGACTTGGTTTTATTTGATTCGTTAGATTTATTTTACAATAAAAATAATTTTACAATCTAACAAATGATATTAAGTCACGTCAGTTTGTGAGATTGCTTCTGTGTAATCTCTTTGTGACTAGAGTACTTCTCTAAATTAAATACTTTAATCAGCTAGAGATCACCATGCATGCATACCAAGAATAGCACTGTTGCACAATGCTTGAGGACTTCCAAGTTCATCCGGACATCGTCGAGGCTCCTGTTTATCAAAGTTTACAAGGCCTTGATTAGGATTTTGTTTTTATTATAACCAAAGGATCATGGATCGGTCTTATTAATTATGAAATCTAATTATCCGACAATTAAGACAAATTACATGCATATACCTGTGCTTTTGCTGCCCAAGCCCAAAGTAAGCAGCCAATGTTTCCATCTAATTACAAAATTGAATGAAGTCAAGATTGTTCTGATGAATAATATTATTGCATATATGTGAAATTGGATGAACAAATAAATAACATAACACCCCAAAAAACCATAGATTTAAGAAATAAAACACATTAATTGGCTCCTAATCAGGGATTAAAATTAGTTGCATGATCTTCGTACGACGTACCTTCATATTTCCAGCTCTTCTGCCAAACTTGTCGGTTAAGACCCCTAAAGAATCAATCATCCCCGCTGGTTGTGGTGCAGGCTTTCCAATCTCAGCAAAGGCCTCCTTAATACGAATGCAGTCGAATCTTCGAATGTTGTGGCCTGCCCACACCCTGCCATTCAGAATACTGAATATCTTGTCTGCAACATCTTCAAAATCCGGTGCATTTGCAACAACTTTCCTAGTTATTCCATCACATCGTCCGGACCTCAATGACACCACTGACAAATCCTTGGGTCTCACGAGCGTGCTATAGCTCTCTATTTCAACAAGTTTATGCGGGCAAACCACTATTGCTCCAAACTCCAACACCCAGAACCGTTTCCAACCTCTGTTGGGTACCGTTGTTTCCATGTCGAAGAACACAATCTCTGCTTTACCTTCTCTGCCTGACGTAGAGGTCTCCATTTCAAGTTTCTTTTTTGCACTACTTCCTGTTTTTTTTTTCGTTGCCAGGTTTTTGTTGATCATGTTCTATATCATCGCCATCTTGTTTTAAATGGGTGGAAAAAATAGAATTCTTGTTGAGATTGATTTTCGTGTAGTTCAAGTTAATAGTTTATTTGGATGAAGGGATCATTGACTTCTTGAGGATGTTCAATCCAAAGCAATTCCAGGTAGACAGGAATATTACCATTAAGAATATTTCTGCCTTGATCTCTTGTACTGCTTTTGAGCTTGAAGGAGAAACTTTTTATACGAAACCTTTTTTGGGAAAGTTCAAAGTTCAAACTTTCTTCTTCATGTATTATATATAGTTCGTTAATTACTGAAGATGTTAAAACATTTAAAGCCAAGTCCCCTGGGAAAGAATATTCCCTGCAACCATCCAACCAGCTTACGTGACTTGGATATGTTTACCATCAAAAGAAGGCACAGGCACGTACGGAATATTTGTGTTTCCTGCCACGGAATTCTTGAACGCGTAAACCATCGGAATTCCTGCAATAATAATTAAAGTTTATATAGAAAGAAATCTTCGTACACAAAAACCTGAATATAAGTGTTTTTAGGGTGAGAGGGTTATTTAAAATTTTCAGAGTTTCCTTATAATGTACGAAACCCAACATCACAATTCATAAGTGTTGGCTTTAACTTACCAAATGAACGGCAGGAAGGAAATGACAAAGACAATGTCAAAGTTTATCCAAGTCCGGACAAATATAAAGACAATGCTGGCAGAAGAAAGTGACAAACAGGCCATAATCTATATCTTTACCATCTTTTCCAAAATGATTATTACATAAATTGTTTGGAAGCTGTAAAGAAGAAACAACAAATCACACATAGTTTGTTTGCCTTATTGGTGCATAGTAATTATCTACATCAAACCGGGACGGCAGGCCTGAGCGAGATAATGGCTTTCTTAATTCTCTCCACAGCAGCCTCAAGGGTTGTGAGGGATTCTGCATAAGAGATGCGGATGCAGCTGTCATCCCCGAATGCACTCCCGGGCACTAGCGCAACCTGTAAGCATAATAAGCAGTCATTACCCAGCTAAAGAGGATGAACTGCTCCCACACGCTTTTCATTGCCCCCAAACTCCAAATAGAGTACATAACAAATATAATTTTATAAAGATATTCTAAAGTTAAAAAACTGTTTGAATATAATTTTTTAATATAATTTTTGTTTTGAAATTTTAAAAAATAGTACTGTTATTTGTGTTGTGTTTTGGAGTTTAGGAAAATTATAATGATTATGTAATGATCAAAAGAGAAAGTTGAATATTTGAAATTGGAAAGTATTTTGTATTTGAGTGATGTTTGAGAATGAAATATCTTAGAATACTTATGAACAATTGTGTTGCCAAACGGACCCTTACGCCTTGTTTGGATTTAAAAAGCATCTCATCTCAACTCATCTCATCTAATCATTATAATTTTCCCAAATTTCCAAACAAAAGTTTTAAACAATTCAACTTTTTCAAATCTCGAAACAAAAATAATATTAAAAACTAATATTCTAATAATATTTTATTTAACTTTCATCTCATCTCACTATCAAAACCTCCCCTCAGTGGCATAACAGAAAATATACATCACTTCCCAACCACTTCAATGAGGAGAACTAAAATTTAAAGTTCGAGAAAATAATACTGAAACACCACCGCATGAAACATACCTGACCCTTATCCAGTAGGTATCGGCAGAGCGACTCAGAATTCTCAATTTTACCAAATCCTCTGGCATCAGTCCCATAGTAAAAGCTGAAATCAAGGAAGAGATAGAAAGCTCCCTGCAAGTGGAAAATGTGATTATCAGAAGGGGGAAAATTTTAAAAAGGGAAAAGCGCAATCTGACAGATAAATCGAAGTAGTCATCCAAAATAAGGGAAAAAAAGATGAAAGAAAATTGATAATTGAAGTCGCTACCTGGGGTTCTGATATCTTGACACCCTCCAGTTCCCCAAGGCTTTTAACCAAGAAATCCCGCCTCTCCCTGAATGCTTTTACCATGGTAGAAACAGCTTCCCCACCGGCATAACCCATTCCTAGTGCTGCAACTGCCGCTTTCTGTGAGATACTACTAGCGCCTGAAGTGAACTGGAATAAAATATACTAGAATCAGCAGGAGTATTCAGTACATAATGAGCAACATGGAATGTAACTGAAAAGGGCAGTTTGAAATATTGAAACATTTACACAGAAATTAAACAACAAATTAAGAATCATTATTACAAAGGAAAATACTACATACTACTCCATCATCCCACTCTTATCTCACTATGATAAGGTAACATTGTCCATAAACTTTTGATATTTTTTCAAAGAGATGATCCAAGGATAATGGAAAGTACCACATCTACAAAGTGGAATGAAAGCAAGATCATAGGGTAGTATATAACATTAATGATCTATTACAAATACACGATTGGCAAGCCTGATCTCTAGTTTCTGCTTGTAACCTCTTTAGCAGTTCCAACTGCACCTTAACACCTTAAAGAGCCCTTTTTTTTTTTTTTTTTTTTTATAAGTAAACACCTTGAAGAGTTTATACCCGCTTAGTATATGTTCCTTTCCTTTTAATGACTTTTTTTTATAATGACTTTATACCACCTTAGTATACATTACTCACTCGTTATATGCTCACATTGTCTTTCTCCCCAACAACTCTGCATGCCAAAGCATGCCTACTATTTGGAAAAATGAGGTTTTCCAGTAAACTTGTTACCCACGCCAATTAATTCCATCAACGCTTCAACATCTGCAAGTGTCGACCCAGCAACAAAATCTGAAGTAACAAACTAGAGCAGATTCAAATCAAACTCACAATGCGAATCCTGAAGTATTCAACTCTAATCAATCAGAAAATTTTCTAACAAGATTTTGTCCATGTTTTGAGAACAATCACAAAGACTTTGATGTGGCATGCATTGCAAGACCTTTGCACAGGATCAGTATACTTTAGCAAGAAGTCCTTAATAAACAGTCTGCAGAAACTGTATTGCCATAAATTCGGACACTAAAATGGATCAAATGTCAACACAATCCATTGATTCCATTGAGACAACAAGAGAAGACTGGGTGGTAAGAAGCCCTTTGTTAGGTTCTCCACTGTTGAATTCTTACCACACTGTTGGAATCAACAAAGTGCATGATGCAAAGAATCAGTCATAGACAGATGCAGATTGCTAAAAATATGATAATACCTGACTCTGGATCTTTCCACATGCAGCAACAAAGTGTTTTGGACCAGCAAGATATCCAAGTCGCCAACCAGTCATTGCAAAGGCCTACAAAGTCCCATAATCTAAATGTCAATTCTCAGAGTAAGGCCCATGACATCATGTATTAACATACAGCCACGACAAGGCGGATCCATTTGACGGAAGAGTAGTAAATGAAAATTAATCAACGGAGACCAATAGCAGTGTTATTACTTGCCTTCGAAAATCCATTGACTGTCAGAGTCCTCTCCCACATGCCGGGCAAGGAAGCAAAGCTCGTGTGAGTTGCTGGAGCATAGATTATGTGTTCATATATTTCATCAGACAGCACCTGATGTAAGATAACAAAAGAAAGTTTCAAATTGAAATGCTAGTAACATTGAACGTATTCAAGTGCAGGTTCTTAGGTGCAGGTCAAGAATTATACCAGAAGCCGGGGATGCTTTGCCACAACTTGAGCAATCTCTTCAAGCAATCTCTTGGGGTAAACAGATCCTGTTGGGTTGGATGGAGAGCAAAGAATCAGCAGTCTCGACTTTTCAGTGAGTTTGGATTCAAGGAGCTTTGGATCCAAAAGAAAATTTTCGGAGAGGCTTGTCGGAAGAATCACAGGTGTTGCATCAGCCAACCTTGCCATTTCCGGGTAACTCACCCAAAATGGAGCTGGAATTATAACCTGAAAAGTTAGTGCTGTTAGGTAAATGAATGCAACTTTCACATATAGGGCTGTAAATGAACCAATTTGTTCGATAGCCCACTCGGTTAAACTTGAATCAAACTCAACTCGTGAAAAAAAGAAAAACTCGTCCGTGAAAGCAGATACTAGCTCGAATTGTAAATGACACATGCCCGACAAAACTCGACTCGACTGGACTTGGCTAAGGCTCGTTAAGGCCCGCTCGTTTATGCTCGAGTCTACTCGTTAGCTCGACTCGATTAAAACTCATTCATATATTAATAAATATATATATATATATACACCTATGTATATATACATATATATATATGTATGTATTAACTAATAATAAAAGCATACCACTTTTATAATTAAATATATAATATGTAATCTAACTACTTATGTCTATATAGTGAATATACTTCATAAGTATATTTTATAATTTGTATAATAATTAGTTGATAAAATTTAATAATTTCATATACTAGTATGTGAGAACCATAAATGAAATAGATATATGCTATCAAATTAAGTGTATGTATTAATAATATATGTAGGCATATAACATATTATTATTTTGAATAAATATCAACTAGTTAGATATTAATTATTTAAAAATTTTTAAAAATTTTATAATTCAATAGAGGTTCTACTTGTTAGTTGCATAAATTTAATATTAGATTTTTTATTTTTTTAATTTATTAATTATTAAATCTTATTCAAAAAATTAAAAAATAAACAATTCGAGCTCGAGCTCGGCTCGACTCGAACTCGTTTGTGGGACGAGCTCGAGTTGAAAGTTTAGCTTATCGAGTCGAGCTCGAACAAAAAATAAAAAAAAAAAATCTCGAGTTCGAGCTCAAGTATTTTGAGTCGAGCCGAGCTCAGCAAGCCAAGGACCAGCTCGGCTCAGCTAGATTACAGCCCTATTCACATATAATGAGTATTTCAATGTGTCAAAACCCTTAATATCAACATGCATCAACAAAGAAAAAAAAAATTCCAAAAACCTCCATAGCTTCCAGAGGATCAGGAAAAGAAGAAAAAAAATCCACACAGTAACCAATCTACAGAAACCAACACTATAAATAGCTAGGCATGAGAGAGAAAAAAAAAACATCCATTCAGCATCCAATATACGTGATCTGGAAAGAACAGCCTAAACAAGTTATTTCTTGTTTAATATAGAATGCATAATTGTCAAGCTATCTACATTTAGGAGAATTAAAATTCCAACAGGTTTGTATAAACGTACTTTCAAGTAGCTTTTCAGTAATTTAACCTAATTGAAGTGACGGCTAAACAAGCACAAAAAAAGTGAAGATTCCCTAGAGGCAATCTTGTTCCAAAGTGTATATTCAAGAAATTAGATAGGAAATTGTATAAAATGGAAAAAATTCAATACAAAACTGATAATGCAGTACTTTACCTCATCTCCAGGGGAACAAACCGCAAGCAAGGCTTGATGAATGCTCTGCTTGGCCCCGTTGCTGACCAAAACCTGATCAGGCGTGTAAGAGATCTCATTCTCCTCTGCACAAACACAATTGTCTGTCAGACTACCCCCAACTCAGAAATTGAACCCAATCCCATCAACGTATAAGTATTTCTTTGAGTTGTAATAAAAGTAACCCAAGTATTGCAAGCACTAACCCTTCAACTTGTGACAAATTGCTCGGCGGAGATCCATATTCCCGGCATTCGGAGTATATCTCGTGTAACCCTCTCGAATCGCATTTATCCCCGCCTAGCATTCAAGACAAAACAGCGACGGTAATATAAAAACTAGAATTCGATAAAACAAAAACATTAGATTTGAACATGTATTATATGCAGTAAGAACCTCAGCTATGGGAGCTGGGGTATCGAAATCGGGTTCTCCGGCGGCTAACCGAATGACAGGTACGCCAGCTTGTGCGAGAGCCGTGGCCTGGTCCGTTATGGCCACCGTTTTTGAAGGCTTCACAGAATTCACTCTGTGGCTAAGAGAGATATCAAGCTCCATCGGGTCAAGCCCAATGTGCTCCCTCACAACCACACTTACTACGCGGGATTTCACCAGTCTCGTACCCTCAAAAGACCTACAAAAAAGGAGAATCTGAGAAGGAAAAGAAATGATCTTTAATTCGGTTGAACAAACAGAGAAATAGTTCTGTAACATACGTAAGAGACGGGGAGCGGAGATGAGAGGTGAAAGACAGGGATCTGAACGTGGGCTCCGAACTGGAGTTGAGTCCGAGGAATTCGCCACTGAAACGGAGACGTGGTGGAATGGTGGATGAGCTCTGTAGCGACAGAGCCATCTAGTCGCGGATTTTATTTGATTCTATTGGGAATATGGTATCTACGGGGAGTTCGTGACCTCGTGAGGTTTGATTCCAATACAACATTAACAAAACTTTCGAAAAGAGAGGGAATAAAATGGAAGGGAAAATGCTAACCACACCGACTCCCAGGTGCCAGTGGGGTAGGTGACAAGAAAGCGAAGAACAAGTTGGATTTGGTGAAAGGGATTTTTTTGGAAGAGAAATGATTTGAAGAGTGAGAGGGTTTTTCATGTTGATTTGACATTTGTCTACCCTTTTTAAAGAAAATATGATAGAAATTTGTACAATTTAAAACTATACAAATTATTTTTCATTGCACGCGGAAAGTTAAGGTGAAAAAACCAACATGAAAATAAAATTAGAATATATGTTGCTGCATGATCATGATTCATGATGCTTAAACATCTATTCTAAAGCATCTAGCTATGGACGATTAATGCCAAACTCAAAAAAAAAAAAAAAAAATATAGAGAAACCCGTAAGATTTCGAATCAGTCTATGGACTTTTCAACTCAAGAAAAGACATCCACGACACTAATTGATTAATTAGTGGATAATTGGGCAGTTTGACTTTGGCTTATAATGCAGCATGCTATTTGCAATTTGCAGTTTTGCACTAATTGGTCATTAAATATATATGTGTTAAATACTAATTATAAAAATATGATTTTTGTCATATTAGTATTCTCAATTTTTTTAACCATTTCATTCTCTTGACTGGTAACCCATATATAATTATATTATAACAACCAAAAGACAAAATGAGTCACGTGTTGTGACATATTTAGTACCCAATAAAAAATGAGTATTATGCAATGTTTGGTACAATCTCTATTTGAAGACTGCAATACAAGTCTAAATAATTTTATCTTTGAAATTTTATAAAATTACAAAACTATCATTCTTAAAATTATGTTTTTTTTTTATTTAATAAAGAGCATGCACATACAGTCTCCATTTGGAGACTGTAAATAGAATTTCTCTTATTTAAAAGAGTGGTGTTATTCTATCGCCTCTGTGTCCACTAAGTGTGTCACCTAATATAAATTATACTTTTTTTTCTATTTTTTATTTCAAATATTTTTTAAACATATTTAAATATTTTTAAAAAAATTAAAAAAAAATATCAATACATTAATAGTCATTTTTTTAACCAATAAAAATAAATAAATAAATATATGAATGATCAAATTGACAGGTAAAATGAATAAGCATACTAACATTATTCTATCTAACAACAAGGAATCTTATTTAAAAAAAAATGCATTTTGGAGGGAAAGGTCCCGGCCCCCTGATCAATGGAGCGCCCCGTAGCGAATTCCACCCTTAGACCCTGCTGGGAATGATCATAGCCAGCCCAAGATTCAGCTAAACTAGGTTTGGGGGTGGCTGCAACCTCCCCGGCCCCTTTGATTGAGAAGGGTTCTTGTGTGCAATTTTTTTTTTTTAGAAGGATTCTAGTGGGATTTTGTTAGTGGATCTAACAAAGTTGAGAATTTAAGGATGAAAAAATAAAAAAAATTTAAAAGTTAGTGAGTATTCTATCTAAAGGCCAAAATACAGAGACTATTTTAATACTTAAAGCCAAAATATATAAATTGCTTTCAAGCTATAACATCTCATTATCATTGCGATTATTTGATATATTACTTTTGCCATCTCTTTTGAGACACATTATCTATTCTCTTATGTTGGATTAAGATCTTTGTCAAGAATTCGAGGGCTTTTTGTTAGGAGAGAAATAGACACATAAAGTGAATAAAGATAAAAGTTAAAAGTTGAATATGAGGTTAGGACAAAATCTTCCTCAAAATTAGTTTCTAACGATTTTTTCTTATAAAAAAAACTCAATTTTTTTTTTTTTTTTTTTTTTTTTATAAATTTCTGAAAATTTTGGGGGGCCTTTGCTACACTTAGATCTGCTCCTGGAAGTAGGTATATAACATTTATTATTATGATCTATTTGGATTTTTCAAACAATATTAATTATTCCATAGATATTTTAATGCATATTTTATGTATTTATTTCTCTCACTTGAAGCCTTTTAAATCAAATAAAAACTTTTAAAAAATTTACTTGGAGATAAGAAATATTTATAGATGACATCATTGACATGTCTCAAAAGAAAAGGCAATTTGGGTTGGGCTTCGACTCTGATGAAGTCAGAAAGTCCAACTCTGAACTCTGACTCTAACAAAAGTGGAGGCGAAGTTTGGCTCCAACTCTGACTCCGATCGTCAAAGTTGGGTTTGAGATTTTAGGGGAGACGAGGCCAAGAGAAATGACACAGGGTGGGTATGAAAATTTCAAACTTTTAGTCCAGCGCCTTAAAGTTATAAAAAAAAATGTAAATGCCATGTAGGGTTGTTGTGCAGACTGTTGTTTAAAGTGAAGTGGGGGGTATCATTTTTCCTATTTATTACACCTATATTTTTTTGAGCATTTTCCATATGCTATATGTAGGGGTGACAATATTGGTTAACAATCGATACGCACAGGGTCAAGGACAACTCTTGTTCTTAGGCACTGACGGTTGGACAGACCTAGAAGGTGGGTGCGCCAGATAGAGGCCACGTTACATTTAATGAAGGACAAAGATAGATATGCCACAACATGAACCCTAGATTGTCAGCAGTTGTAACGATCAGGCATGGATGACCTGTCGCATGACAGAACGTTGAAAGAGGGCACGACCTGAGTACGAAGCGACATCACCACGATCTGCTTGCCAGGGGACCATCCTCACTAGGTATATATACCCTCCTCATAAGAGCAGAAAACTCTCTAAACGCTTGTATTTGAATACCCTTAAATTATAAACTGAGAACCTAAGCTAACTTAGATATCAGATGTGTTTCTCACCACCCCGAGCCTTTATTTCTTTATATTCGCAAGAACAAATTGACCCATCGCGGAGTTGGTTGGGTTGTGAAACACGATATCAACAATATATACTATTTTTCTTCCACCAAGCATTGAATAACGAATAATTAACAGAGTGAAATCATATTAAGACTAATGCTCGGAACAAATTTCAAATATATATATTTGCACAATCCTTTTGTAAAAAAGGGAATTTTATAAAAAGAAATTAAAATTTTCACATTTTTTTATAATAAAAAAGGGAATTCTATAAAATACCTCCACAAAATTTATACACTTAAAATTTATATAAATCATTACTCTCGTTAAATTGACAGTGCAAACACAAAGCAAAATAAGACTGACATGTAGTCTAAAATCGCGGAGCAATCCTAGTCGATATCGTTCAAGTCAACGGGAGCGACTAGGACTAGCCAACAACCCCACGAAATTTCTCCCTTGTGGACTGACTCGCTATTTACATACATGCATCTACTTTCTTCCGCGTGGATGTGCGGATGAGTTATGTTCCACACACCAACCCAATTAAAAGTACTCAAGATAAAAGAAAAAGAGAGTTTATTTTATCTCTCTAACTTGACACTTTCGTTTGACTATTAGTTAAATTTTTTTTTTTTTACTTAGTGGTTAAGAAAGTAATTTTAAATGTATTGATATATTTTTTTATTTTTTAAATATATTAAAAAAATATGAAAAGAAAAAAAAATTTTACGCTGGACGGTATGCCCAGTGGTCAAAATAGGGCGGCATAGTAGCCGCCCCCTAAAAGAAAATAACTAATTTTACTTACTATTTTTACATATTATATATCACACTTATTTTAATTTTTTTCATTTTTTTTATACCAAATATGTTACGTATGAATTACGAAATAATTCAATTAGTTTCACAAGAAAAAAAAAAATAAGAAATAATTTTGAAATATATAAAATATGTGGTATAAAATTATGAATAGCATCCGATCCTCAAAAAAAATTGATTGAAATAAAAGACGGGATTTATAAGTAGGAATAATTTTCTTAGGTCTAAGTTGTATAATTTAATGTGATCACACCATAATGACAATAAAATATATCATGCTGATCAGTCAAATTAAGGTATGAGTTCACAAATATCAATCATATATGGTAGCGGTCCATTTGATAAGACTGATAGCAATCATGGATGTTTAATATTGCCGTTAATGAACATTAATGGTCCTGCTACCGGTAATGATAAAACGAGCTGGATCGGTAAGAGTAAATTTTTTTTCTACATATTTTTAAAAAACACCAATTCACTAATAAAACACTTTCTTAACCATTAGGTTTTTTTTTTTTTTTTTTTTAAACATCAGTATCGGTCGATTTGGGGGTCCAATTCATCGGTCCCGCCCCCAGCATTTTCCATAAACTATATATTAATCCTAACGAATTCTTAGAATTCTCCGATCATCGCTTCAACCATCGACATGATCTCGATCGAGGTGGTAGCTATCAATTAAGCACCCCGAAAATTAACTAAAGTAATTACAATCATCGAAATTTTATATTTATTATTAAATGAAAGCTGAAGGTGGCTAGCGGCCGTAGCCGGAATCTGCTGGCCAGCCACAGCCACCGGCATCAATTTTTTTTTTTTTTTTTTTTTCTAAAAAAAGAATTAGAATTGTGTCTAGCTAAATGAATATTTTATTTATTTATAATAAAAAATCTGATACGATAATGATTTTTGGTTTATAAGTATAAAAGCTCCATTTATAAATTCGATCGGCATGCATTGTGATTTAAGATAAAGTCAATGGTACTCATGAAATTTGAAGAAAAACTCTAGATGCAGGCGCAGCTTGGACCTGTCCGCGGACAGCATCTGACGTGGAGGGAAACACACCGTTTTTGAATAAGTAAAATGGTACGTTTAGATGCTTCTGAGGTGTGCGTTCGGCTTCTTCAAAACTGTCTACCAAAATGGTGCGTTTTTCATTTGTTTTCTCTCAAATGATCGACGTTTCTCCCAGGTCTCTCTGTGCGATTTCATCACAGCATCCCAACCCATTTCTCTCCACCAGCTCGGCGTCTCTCCCAACCACATACTTAGTGCGACTTCGGCTCTAAAAGTACTTCAGCCCTCGCATCATCCCTTGACTGCGACTTCAGCCCTCGCATCATCCCCATCCCTTGCACCCGAACCCTAACCCTAGGTAACGACTCCAATCGAAGTCAATTATTATTTTTCAGTTATTTATATTTGTTTATTTTGGTAAATTTGTGGATTTTCAGCCTAATATTATGGATGAGTTCAAATTTTAGCATTGATTGTTATGAATCCGATTTTATGAGTTCAAATTTTTTGGATGAGTGTTATGAACCCAATTATATGAGTTCAATTTTTTTGGATGAGTAAATTTTGTGGATAATATTGATGGAGTAATTCGTGGAGGGAAATTGTCGTCTAGTCACTACAATTATTGCAGATGTTAGAAAAAAATTCTGTTGGTTGACCTCGGGCAGACTTCTTTTGGTATTGTTTGTTTATGGCAATTGATAACTAGTTTCTTCTCATGTTTATTAGATAACGTTATATGCCATGGTAACAAAAATGTGATAAAGGAAGGGCATAATGTTTCTTTTGTGTGCATTGCTTGTAAGGGGGGATGCAGTTAGTTAAAATTATTTTGGTATCCAGGACATAATGTATGTTTCTGTTTATTTTGGTAACTTTGTTGATTTTCAGGCAACTTTTTAATGAAGTCAATATTGTGGATGAGTTCAAATTTTGTACACTATTGTTATGAACTTGATTGTAATGGGTGATGTTGATGTATCTTTTGTGTGCATTGCTTATAAAGGGGAATGCAACAGTGAGTGTCTAGAAGGTCATAACAATGAGTTAAAATTATTTGGATGAGTAAATTGATATCAGTATTGTTGTCGGGCTTGATAATATTGATGAAGTAATTCATATAGTAAGAGAAGCTTTAAGTAATGGTTGAGCTTGACCTTATTTTTCTAACATTAAATCTCTTTATCTTGCCTGCTGAATTTAGCTCTATTTGTTCCCGTTGGTGTAGGGCTGAGCACCGCCTGTTTCGGAGTCGGAGGGCCCAACCTCCGACTCCGACTCCGACTTTGTCGGAGGTCGAATCCGACCTCCGACTCCGACTCCGACTTGTCGGAGCGGAGTCGGAGCGGAGTCGGATTTTTTGATTTTTTTTTAATCTTTTTTAACTTCATATTTGACCTACTTTTGAAAAAAAAAATTGTGAACTTTTAAATTTCAATTTTCTCAACATTACAATCTAAACTAATTAAACTTTTGATTATAACAAAAAATACAACTAAATGAAATAAGTAATATACTAACATGCATTCAAAAAGTAAAAAAAAAAAAAAATCCTATTTTTACATATACTCTCATCATCCATATCCTGATATCCACATCCAACTAAATACTAATCACTACAATAAACATTCACATATCACACCTACCATCCATCATCCATAAAAATTAAAAAGAAAGTTCTATTTTGACATGTACTCCCATCATGATATCATCCATATCCTGATATCCACATCATTCTAACAACAACAAAAATCCAAAATATTCTAAGAGCCAACCAAAATAAATGTTCCCAAGAACATTTAAATATTTAATTACAAACTTTCAAATGCACCAAAATAGAATAAATTACAAACTTTCAAATTACAATATTCTAAATGCCCAACAAATGAACCAAAATATATTAAATGTTAGAAACTTCCATATGTTCCAACTTCCAACTTTCAAGTTGTGCCTGAAAAGGAAAAAAAAAGAATATTAGTAAGGAAAACAACCCAACTTTAATATCATATGAAAAAAAAATTTAAACAAATATAAAAAACATTTATATTACATCTTATTAGGAAGATGCAAAATCTTATATAGTTGTAATATTCTCAAAAAACCTATTAGGAGGAATGGATCCATTTAGCTTTTTTGAACTAAGGTCTCGGAAACTTAAATAAATATGAACTTATAGTATAAACAAAGTAGAAGTAAATAGCAGAGTTATCTTTGAAAAGTAAACAGAATTCAGCATGAAGCATTTAGTATTTTGGATAGTAACTCAAACCTCAAATGCTCAATATGTCAAATTGTCAATCATCTTCACGAAGTAAGTTGGCCATACCAGTGATTAATTCTACATTAAGATGTTAAAGTATAGGAGGTTAGTATCAGAAAATGGCAAAATCAACATATATAACAACTTAAAAAAATCTCTAAATACATTACCTGAGTCTAACTTATAACTCTCCACATCATCAATGGCATCCGTATAATTTTGACTCAAGCATATAGGAGTTGACTTCAACCAGTTTTGTGTGCACACAAGAGCTTCGACAGTTCTAGGAGCCAAAGAACTCCTAAATGGATCCAGGACACGGCCTCCTGTGCTAAATGCCGACTCAGATGCAACGGTGGTGATCGGAATGGCCAAGATATCTCTTGCCATTAGAGCAAAAACTGGATATTTGCTTGAGTTGACTTTCCACCATACCAAAATTTCAAAATTTCCCATAGGAACCTCAACATCCTCCAACAAATACCGCTCTAGTTCAGACTTACAATCCATCAAGGATGCTGATTTTTGATCTTTATGGAATCCCAACAAAAAGTCCATGGGATCATCATCATTACAGGCACTACTACTACTACTCCCATTGATGCACTAGCCTCACCACTCCGACTCCGAGTTGACTTAGACCCAGTTACGCAACCACCACAAAATCCTACATATTGTTCATACAAATATTCCATATCCCTCTTAAGGAGTCCAACAAATTCCTCACCCCTCTCATCGCCCAATGTTTTGTTGAACCAATATGCTTGAGCAACCAATTTGTACCGTGGATCAAGAATGGCAGCAACAAACAACAATTGATTTATTTTTTCTAGATCACCCCAATATTTATTATACTTTGTCTTCATTCTCAAAGCCATTGAACTCAAGCGTCGATTACTATTGTTACAAAAAGTATTCAAGTTTTTATGAATATTAATGAGCTCTTGGACATACAAATTTGATGTGACATATAGTGTACCAGAAATACGCAGGGTGACATTATAAAATACATGAAGAAACTTTGAAAAGTTTCTTATGGTCTCCCAATCATCAGCCCCAGGAGCTCCTAGACCCTTTTTCCCATGCCCATCCTCAGACAAATAAACTCGTGAGTAAGGATCCTCATCAAGCAAAAGTTGGAAAGCTTTTTGATACTTCTCAGCCACGTCCAACATAAGAAAAGTCGAGTTCCATCTAGTAGGCACGTCAAGACACAAGAAACTAGAACATGACACTTTTGACCTATCAACACAAGACTTGAAAGTGACAAGTCTTTGGGGAGAAGACTTCACATACTTAATCAAATTTCTGACTCTTATGATCGAGTCATCAACATCTTTCAAACCTTCACTCACAACAAGGTTTAAGATGTGTGCTGTACACCTCATGTGAATAAACTCGTGAGCTGTAACACAATCCTCACTTCCTATTTCCCTTGTTCTCAACCAATCAATAGCAGAGTCGTTAGAGGTAGCATTGTCCACGGTAATTGTAAGGATTTTGTCAATGCCCCAATCAAGCATACACTCCTCCAACTCCCTCCCAATCGTTGCCCCCTTGTGGTCGCTAATCCGAACAAATGAAATGATTTGCTTCTGCAAATTCCAATCACTATCAATAAAGTGAGCGGTCACACACATGTAATTAATATTTTGGATAGAAGTCCAAGTGTCGGTGGTCAAGCACACTCTTTGTTTGGTGGTCATAAACATTTTCTTCAAGCTATCCTTCTCTTTCAAGAATAGCCTCATACAATCACGCATTACGGTAAATCGAGAAGGAATTGAAAACCTAGGATCAAGGGATTTAGTGTATTCCCGAAACCCTTGGCCCTCAACAACCCTAAAGGGTAACTCATCCACTATCACCATCCTAGCAAGAGCTGCCCGGATTTTTTTCTCATTGTACTTGGTCATTCCTAAGCTCTTCTCCCCTTGGCCTTCAATTCTTGCTTCTGGGACCAAGAATGTTTGAGTCTTGTCAAACTTACTCTTACGGTTTTTGGGGCAAAGTTGGATGTGTGTTTTCATTGCCGAAGTGCCTTGCCGTTTGGGATGGCATTTCCATTGCCTCCCACAATGGTTACAAGTAGCTATAGGCTCTTCGGGATCACAATCGGGCACTCTTGTGAAGTGGACCCATACCAAAGACCTGTTCTTAGGAACTCTACTACCAGGTGGAGGGCGAGGATTAGAACAGAAGGCACTAGGAGTGCCTACCGAAGATTCTATTGGTCCGCTAGACTCTTCAACTATGGGACATGGAGCATCAATAGACTGTTCTGGGATGCCAGGGGAAGATGCAGTTGTGGATGTAGGAGTGTTTGTGCCTTCTATATTCATGATTTAAGAACTAAAACACAACAAACAAAAAAAATCATACGATTAAGACAATCACTAAAACAGCCAAACACAGCCTTAAAAGCATAATACAAACTCATTAACTCAACTAGTGGATGTTTTACAATCACTAAAACATAAATATATTTGAGAAAATATATACTCATCTTAAACAGAAAAATAGAAAAAAAAAATCAGACCCAACATTCAACAATATAAACGAAAACACCACTAAAACAACATCAAAAATTACATATTTTTGGCCCTTTTGGGTAACAGATTCCCCAATCAACAATCAACAAAATAAACCCAAACTTGATGACTGATGAGTGTTGTGTTTGCATGAATGCCAAAAATTATGGAGATCATTTTGTTATGAATTAAACTATAATGCCAAATTTAGAAATAAACATAGAAAAAATCAATGATCAAAATAAACATAGAAAAATCAATGATCAATCTACCGAGAGCCGAGAGGAGCTGAGCGAGAGGGGGGCTGTGCAAGAGAGGGGCTTCGCAAGAGGGCTGCGCCGCCGCGAGGGAGGAGCTCCGCGAGAGGGCTGCGTGAGGGAGGGGCTCCGCGAGAGGGTTCTGGGTTGCGCCTACGCGAGGGAGGGGCTCCGCGAGGGAGGGGCTCCGCGAGAGGGCTGCGGATCCGCGAGGGAGGGGCTCCGCGAGAGGGCTGCGGCTGCGCGAGGGAGGGGCTCCGCGAGAGGGCTGCGCGGCAGGGCTAGACTCGAGAGATTGCTGTGTCGGTGCGAGAGAGTGCTGCGTGAGAGAGTTGTGTTAGTCTACGACTACAAGAGAGGGCTGCTGCTGCGCGAGAGGGAAGGGAGGGCTGCGGGACTGTGCTGCGGCGCTGCGCGAGAGAGGGACAGAGTCTCATCAGCGATTCAGCCGAAATGCATTAGCTATGCCTATTTAGCCCTAATTCACCGAATCACATGAAGATGAAATTGAAAAGGGGGGGAAGTATAAGTATAAATCTAAACGGCGCCGTATTATATATATTAGTAGTATAAAATCTATTTTATCTATTATATATATATATATATTAAGATTCATAAAAAAATATATGATATATATATTATTATATATGAATATTAAAAAAAAGGTACCGTATAAGAAATATTAGTAATTTAGTAATACACTAATATACTTGATATATTATATATATATGTATATAGATTAAATCTCTAACCTCTTAATTCTTATACTTGATATATATATTAATATATATAAATATTAGTAAGACACTAATAGTATTAGTATTAGTATTAATATTAGTTATACTAGTAGTGATATTAGTTATACTAATAGTTATATTAGTATTAGTTATTATTAATACTATATATTATACTAATAGTGATATTAATACTATATAATAGTATTAGTATTAATATTATACTAACTATATCACTAATAGTAATTAGTATTAGTATACTAATACTAGTATATTGCTATAGTTAATAGTACCCTATAGTAATATAACTATATTAGTATTACTTATAGTGATTTAAATTTTAGTATAACTATATTAGTATAAGTTATAATAATTTAGTATAGTTATAATACTATAAATTATAACTATAGTCTATATTAGTATTAGTATTAGTTATGATGATTAGCATAATTATATATTAGTGTTTGCTATAGTGATTTTAATTTAGTATAACTATATAATAGTATTAGTATAAATGTTATACTGACTATATCACTGATTGTATTAGTACACTAATATCTAATACTAGTATATCACTATAGTTAATAGTATCATATAGTAATATTGTAATATAATATTAGTAATTAATACTATAGTGATTTATATAGTAATTTATATATAGGCTTAAAGTGGTTTACTAATTTATATATAGTAATTAATACTATTAGTAATTTATATGAATAATACTTTAGTTATTATACATTAATATTATATGTTATTATAAATTTATAGATTAGTGTTTATACATTAGTATTACAATATTACATGTCGATGTTATTATGCATCTTAGATTCTTAGTGTTTATGGTATATTATATATACATTAGTATTATATGCTATTATATTTATACATTAGTAATTTAGTGTTGCATGGTAGTATTTAGTAATATTGTAAATTTGTAATAGTATGATATTTACATCTAGTTATATACTAAACTATTATTAGTCAATTTAGTCCATATATTATAGTATAAATATATTATTTAACTAGAATATTATTGAGTTTAATTAGCTATATAAGATATAGTTGTATAAAATTTAAATAATTAATATATAGAAAAACACATCTTCTTATAATATATATATAAAATCGGAGGCGGAGTCGGAGGGACAATCGGAGTCGGATCGGAGCCGGAGTCGGTTCATCCGAAAATCCGACTCCAACTCCGACTCCGACTTCTAGGAGGAAAAAACCTCCGACTCCGACTCCGACTTGTCGGAGTCGGAGCGGAGCCGGAGCGGAGCCGGAGTCGGAGTCAGATTTTCGGATTTTTGCTCAGCCCTACGTTGGTGTTCCCGTTGGTGCTCTTATTGTATCATTGACAATAACATAGAAAAATGGCAACTATGCTAGAGTTTTGTGTTGTTAACTAGAATTTGTATTTGAAGCAGAATCTTCATTTGTAGCTTACTATATATATATTGAAGTAGACTTGAAGCCCAAAACAGAATCTTCATTTGAAATGTCGATTGATTTTTTTTATTATTATATCACTTGTTATAAGAATGAGACTATATATATATATATATATATATATATTATATTCGTTCAAAAAACTAAAACTTTAGTGTATAATGTCATTATCATCAATTGCTTCATCACCAATTTCTAACATCAAACATACTTTCTGATTTGTGTATAATTAGGGAATACCATTGCAAATATTTCAAGTGGACAGTTAATAGTGATGTCAGAGAGAAAACCCTTGTAACTAAAGAAGCATAATTATTAAAGAAAGAAGAAGTGCTTAAAAGCATAGAAGGAGAGATTGGGAAGAGGGAGCTTGCACTCCACAATGATGAAGCCCAGCTTCGGAAGCAATTAGCTGATATGAGGCACGCACGCACACTACTTCGTTTGTATTAGTTGTTCGTCATATGTATTTCATTGTATTTGATGAGCAAATACATAGGGACTTTTGTAATGATGAAGAACTTGTGTTCTTAGCATTTGTAACTTGAGTAAAGCATCGCATATGTACTTAAGAAATGTACTTGAGACTTTATCTAGCTTTAGTGATCTTCAAACCCATCATTAGGAATTGTTGTATATTTGAGATTGTATTTAGCTTTGAAATGCCACTTCTACTTACGAAAGTTGCAATCTTTTCTGAAATGAATATGTCAAAAATCATGTTTACATGGATTGGATATGTTGATTCATGAATAAATAATTGATATGTTTAAAGTTTTTTTTCCCTTGACATGGCAAGCAGTATCAGTTGTGGATCCATTGCAGCATGGTGATATATAGATTCTTGATTGAAATTATACTAACCAGATTCAATCAAATTTACATAAAACTTGTACTTGAATACATAATTACAGTTGAAATACATATTTGTTCCATACATGAAGTTCCCCATAAAGTACAAGTTTTGAACATTTTAATACATAAACAACAACAATCTTTATACAAGTAAATCTTCCCATCACTAGTGCTATGCTTCCATGACATCCAAAGCAGGGTTTTTTTGTACCTGATACGAAAAAACACTTAAATTACATGTTTGCATAACAATAATGACAAAACACATTCATGAGTAAATTAGCAAAGTAATCACAACCAACACACAACTTAAAATCACCAACACATAACTCAAAATCACCAACACACAACAACTAAAATTACTATCAAAACACTTGAAACTACGCAAAAATCAACACACATCTTAAATCAACAAAACACATGATTTTTACAAATATCCACTGCTACACAACATCTCACCACCACCAACACAACTTCTTAAATTACCACCAATACACAACATCAAACCATCGTCAAGTAATGACATACTCCACTAGTGGCATTCAAACTACTTGCTGGTTGTGTTCCATCTGCTATCAAAGGTTGCGTTCCATCCATTTCCAGTTGCATTTATGCATGTAATAGTAGAGAAAGTAAGACATATAACAACATACAAATACGTTAAATAAAAAAATGTGGTAATTATACACTTTCTTGGGTTCCCATCACTGGGATTTGTACACTATCTTCTGCTACTGGTTGTTGTACATTTTCTTGGTTGGCCATCACGGAGGTTTGTACAGTTTCTTGTGTACCCATCATCGATTGGTTGATTTGGTTCCCACTGCTTTCTAATAGTTCAGTGTCTAATCTACGTCGCTGCTTACAATCCAAAAAATAAGCAAAAATAAATATATTATCAAGTATTATATAAGCAAAAATATAGTATATTTTTGGGTACTATATATCTTTTATCAGGTAACCACCAACATAACTTGCATTCCATGCGCTCACTGGTTTGCTTTTTCCTTTGTCATTGCGGTTTTTAGCAGCTTTAGTTTTTATTTTCTTCACCTTTTCCTCCATTATCGACATCCTCCTCTTAGACGGGGGTCTTCATTTACTTCTGACAACATGGAGACTCAGTACTTTTTTACAACTTCCTTCTGTGGTGGCATTAACAGTACTTAATCCAACATTTGAAACTACGCTGCTCAGATTCTAGGTGTGATATACCTCATTCATCGTATACAATTTCGAGACCATATCCTCAGTATACCCATCGTATGACGCTGCATTTGCTATTATTTCATAACAAATTTTCAATAGACGTTTATATCTAAATGTTTCAGGCCTCTGATCCTTCTCGTCATAAATGCTCGGAATAATAGTATACCTACATTTTATTTCTTTTCTCCACCGGTCCAATATGTACTTTTCAAGTAACCCACAGACTTTTCTAGCTGAAAATATGACGAGGATATGTCTACATAGTATCCCCCGCATCTCAAACAACCCGCATACACACTTTGCCTCCAACTCGGCCTCATTAAAGTAAACAGTATAAACAACCTCTTTGATGAAATCTTCAATTTTAATTTCATTATCGACATGGTAAGTTGTGATTACTCCATCCTGTTTCTGAAAATGGAAATGACAATAAATCATTCCCATTATTTCTTGTTGAACCTCCCTGAATTTGGCATTCGTGTACACCTCTTGAAACTTCTTCTCAAGTGTCAAGTGTGATATGCAAAGAATGATAAAGTTAAATGAATGGAAGTCAGCTTGGTTTTCATTCTCAATTTTTTTCTTCAATGCACTGCCGAACTGATCAACAAACTCTTTTAGGTTTGTCTTAGCATGCAAATAGCCGTCGAAGAAAGCGTTCATGCTCTCATTACGCTGAGTTGTACTCATTTCAACCCAAAACGAATTCACCAACCATTTTCTTGCAAGTTGTACATTGTAATAAGGACGTTCCAACCCAACTCAAACTTCTCGATAGTAAGGGAGTCATAAACACAAGATAACAACTTACTTTCCAGGCCACATTTGTATTGACAATCAGCACCAAGCTTCTCAGGGACCTTATGCAGTACGTGCCACAAGCAATATCTATGGCGCGTATTAAGGAACACAATGGCGATAACATTTTTCATTGCACGATCTTGATCTGTAATAATAGTAGTCGGCGCCTTTCCATCTATGCAATCAAGCCAAGTTTTAAATAACCATATAAACGATTCTGTATCCTCGCTTGAAATAAGCCCTGCACCCAAGAGGATTGACTGCCCATGGTGATTTACACCCACGAAAGGTGCAAATGACATTCCATATCTATTTGTTAGATACGTGGTATCAAATGTTACCACATCTCCAAAGTAGTTGTACGCCCCTCTACTACGGGCGTCCGCCCAAAACATATTCCTCATTCTATCATCATCATCCAAATCCATTATGCCGTAAAAACTATCATTCTTGTATTGCATCCTTCGAAAATAGTCAAGTACCACTTGTGCACCACCTTTCCCCAACCGTAGGTGACGTGCCTTATCAATGTAGTTACGACAATCTTTTTCCCCAAATGGTACGTTCTCAAACCCACCCGCATCAGTTATAAGAGCTTGGAAACTCTTATTCATCCATATGCCAGCCTCATCATTTGTATCCAAAGCCCTCTTAACGGACTCACTAACTTCTCTATTGCATCTAAAAAACTTGGATTTTCTTGGACTTAGCACATGATTGTGTGTGTTAAATATCGATATGACTCACAACTTCTCATTCTTTAACAACACATTCATCATTGCCTTGCAGTCTGTCTTGCTTGTTGGCCGAGGCTTAGAGACATTTGACGTCTGATTCTGTGCCTTGCCACCACGAGCACATCCCAAAGTGACATATTTGATAGTCTCATCCTTCTCTCTTTTACTCATCTGTGTCATTATCCCAAATCCACATTGTTTACCATACTGTTTATAGTAAGTAATCAACTCATTTTCTGATTCAAAGCACATCCTTGCCTTTGGCTGCTCAATGATATCACACCCTGATGTAGGCTTTGTGGATAGTGTCCCAGAACTACCAGCCTCATTAGTATCAATAGTATTACCCAAAGAGGTAGTAGATTGTGCTTCAATTTCTATCGAGTCTAGGGATGCATCACTAATTGTATCAACAGAGCAACTTTGTTGCGCCTTATTTTCCTGATATTTAAAAAAAAACAATTATAACGAATCAATATCTGTTGTGAAAAATGTGCATACACAGTACAATCATGTGGAAAATAAACCCATCACCTCACTGCCACATGGATGTGGGTTGGAATTTGTAAGATGAATAAATGCTGGTAAAGCGGAGCACGAGCTACTAGCTACACTAGAGCTAGCACTGGTAGTGGAATTAGGCATGGCAGCGAAACTAGGCATCCATGAATATTGCTGTAATTTACAAAAAAAAAAAAAAAAAAAGATTAAAAACTCGAAATCACACTAAGTACATGGAAACTCAAAATCATCACCTGATTGCTCTATGGAAATGGGTAAGTAGTTGGAGGAGGTCCCATCACTGGTATGACAGAACTATACAAGGCAGTGGAACTATTCAAGGCAACGGAACTTGACGTGGCAATAAAACTTAACGTGACAACGAAAGTAGAGTTCTATGGATGTTGCTGCAATTATATAAAAAAATAAATTAATACCCACATAAATAATTAAATGTTATTTAATGTTACCACATCTCGAAAGCATCACCTAGTTGCTCCATGTAAATGGGTAGGCAGTTGGAGGAGGTCCCATCATTACTATGGTGGAACTATACAAGGCAGCAGAACTACTCAAGGCAGCGGAACTACCCGATTGCTGCAATTTTTCAAAAAAATTTAAAAAATAAATAATTAGAACAAAAACTCAGGTTCATAAAATTGGTGTCCATATACTACTTTACCATTCTCATCATTTGGTTGTTCCATGGATATGGGTTGGCATTTGGAGGAGGCACAAAATATGGTACCCACGCATGAGGCATTGGACCGTAGTAACCATGCATGTAGTTTGAAAAATCTGGATAATGTGGTCTCAATATGTCCTAATACAACACACAATAATGTTAATCAACCTAAGTTGGCATTGAATACACATAAAATAAATATATGACGACTGTTAAAATAATATTACAATACCTAGGTTGATGGATTTGCGACAGGTGATGTTATGCGAGATGTGTCTTCTTTCTCTTTCTGCATTTAGAAAATTCAAAATATAATATTGAGATCTTCTATAATAACAAATCTAGAAAAGTGATAGCCAAAATGATAATGCAAACAAGTTGTTGGTTTATGGCTCTAAATTGGTTTATGACTTTATAAACAGTCTCGTTTTTATGACTCTAAATTGAGTTCTATGACCTTATAAATTGAGTTCTTGTGTTTTAAAATTTAATCTGGTCTCTAATCTTCAAACCCAATTGAAAACAAAAACCCATTTCTTCAAATCTTTAAAACAAAACCAATATCCTTAGCACAAAACCCAAAATCAAAGACAACACACAAAGTTTTATGGATTTGTTGCGGACAAACTTTCAGAGGCCAGCTTCATGTTTATTTCTCACTCTCTTCAAAATTCTCAACTCTTTTCTCCTTGATAACTCTCAGTTCAAATTAGTGCAGATTTTTCTTACAAGTTGCATGCCGCAAATACCAACAGCAACACCAAGTGCAGCATCTCTCTAACGGGGTAGCAGCCCATTTTTGCTTACAGGTTTTTCACAGAGAGAGATGCGACATTTTCAGAGTTTGTCCACAAATACCAACATCAACAGCAACACCACTGCATTTTCAAAGTTTTTCACATAAAACTAACCTCCTAATGCATCTCTCTCTTAGAGAGATAAATTCAAGCACAAATCAGATGAACAAAATTAAAATTTTTGATCTTGAATCTTACCTGGTTCGACATTGAGTGGTAGCAAACGTCGCAAGCGCACGAAAGGGTCTATTTTGACTGAAAAGCTGCAGCTAATAGAGTTCTCTTTCTTTTTCAAACTTTTTTTTTTTATATAGATGATGACGTGGCATTTTGCCACGTCAGAGGTGGGCACATACAGGCATAAATTTTGCCTGTATGTAGCAGCTCTGAGAATAATTCTAGGTGCAGTCCTGAAATAAGGCTTCCCACGCACGACTTAACAAAATGGGGAGTTTTAATCAATTAAAACGATTCCATTTCAATATCAAGCTCCAGGGATTGAGACTCGTCTCTCGCAAATGACCTGACCCTCTCTCCCCCCTCCCCCCAAATTTTCCCTTGCCCAGGCACTGCTCAAAGGTGGGCTCTCTCTCTCTCTCTCTCTCAAATTTGACGTCCCAACTTACCCAGACCAAAAGTCGTCAAACGCATATTTGGAAGATTGAAAGGCGAGTTTAATCGCCAAACCCAGACCAAAACTTTCCCAGACCAAAACTCTCTCTCTCTCAAATCTGATGTCTGCTAAACATACACCTCAAATCAGACTAGATGTAGTTTGCTAAATGTAGACTATCTGTAGTTAACTAAATGGGCTTTGGTCTATTTTAATTTTGGATTTCGATTTCGAGTTTTTTATCTTTGATTTTAATGGATTTTATCAATTTGACTTTAATTTCCCCATGTCCATTCTATTAATTCTTTGGTTGATTTTGGTGGTGTTTCTGGGTTTTAAATGGTTTAGGATCCTGATATAGGGTGTTTGTTCTTTTACAAGTTTTGATTCCAACAAGTATTGCTTCAAAGGAGAAACCCAAGTTTGGATTTTAAGAATTCTATGTTTATCTTGCTGAATACAAGTTTTTTACCATTAAGTTACGTAAATACCAGAAATTAGGAAAATTTGAGACCGTCCATCCAAGTGCTAAGAATCAATCTTTTTCGAACACCTAGGAGGATACGAAACACTGGCCATTCTCGGGCAGAATCGCTGGAGGGAGGGAAGGATGATCTAATAATTTGAGCTCTAAGGACCTTTTTGACATTTCACCTCAATTTAAAGAGTAAATTACCATCAAGCCCCATTCGTCCGCATGCTGACCCCTATTTGGGATTGTACCCAGCAGTTCTCTTTCGCTAGCTGCTCGTCCGCATGCAGACCCCTATTCTAAGATCGAATATTATTTATATTCCAACGATCTCTTTCGCTAGCTACTCAAACTTTATGCAGCTTCTTCGTCTTTTCTCTTGGCTTCATATATATAATTCCACATTATATTGTTGACCAGGCAAAACTTTAATTACTTTGATGTATCTACGTCATACATTCGTTGCTCAGCTGGACTGACTCTTCAATATCAGTACCCATCGACGTCCATATCGATCGAAACTCGCTTTGAATCCGGCGATGATTGATCATGATGCGTGTGATCCACGCACCACCACCTTAAATATTACTTCAATTATTATAAGATATTTCAGTATTTTTTTTTATTAAAGTAGACCCTTGACCAGGTTTCTTTATTCTAGAATCTAGAGAATGAGAAAGTGAAAGGCGGCTAGCTAGCTCTGGTATCCGACGACGTACTCAATTTCAAACAGTACTAGTTTTCAATGAATCCTAATTATTTCCTTACCCTATATGCATGGCTGGCCTATTAGTGGAAGTACTGTACAAAAAACTTGTTCGTCTGATCTTTTCGTGATTCTGTCCAGCTTAACTCAACCAAAGATGCAATATATATAGTGTGCCCAGACAATTATTTATCCGTTGATCATCAGTACCATTCCTAGCTCTACAAAAGTACTTCATTTATTTCTATCTATCTTTCTACGTACGTACAGATCATTGTCATTGTTGTAATGGAGCTTTGTTCAAAGTACCCTTCGTCTCCTATTTTCTGTGTTTGATTTTACAGCATTAAAATGCTGCAGGTAGCTAGGCATCGTATCAGAAAGAAAAACATACATGTTAAAGGAGTATTAATGATACATGTATAACCTTAATTTATTACAACTCTTTATACAACCAACCATGTTTATAATTAAAAGAAAGAGTCGTATGTCTATCTTTTCCATGAAAGTTTCAAAGTCTTCCGTTCAATTATATCTTTAGACAATAAGCTGATTAGAAGACATCAACACGGTTTTGAAACATTAATTCTTAATTTTCTACGACTTTTTGTTCTTTTTCTTTTCCATTACACAGAATCAAATTAATTTGATAAAGAGGGAAGAAATCTCTCATGAATTCTCCTTAGACATATCAACGACGCTGTGGAATACTTCTTTTTACGCCTTCTACTTTTCTTTATTATTCCAGATGATCATGATCATGTGATCTGGCCATTCAAAATTATAAACTCCAGAATTTTTAACCAAAACTTTCGATACAAAAATCTTATCAACATTAAAAAATCTCAATAATTATTAAGGCAAATATAAATAATTAAATCTAAACTTAAGTTTTTAGAACAAATGTTGATTTTATATAATATAAATAATTAAATATAAGCTTAAACTTTCAGGATAAGTGATGATTTTACATAGTGAGTACATGACATCATGTGAGCACATTTATTAAGGGAGAGTCTAACCCATAAGTGAATGGGAGTGTTAAAATATAATAAATAATAATTTTATTTGAAGACCTTTACACCATACATTATCCATATGTTATAATTTGATTTGGAAGATAAATATTAACAAACCTAAAATCTTCAATTTATATTAATGATTTACACGATCTTCTCATAATTAGCTTAAGCTTTTGAAACATGCTTACGATGATTTCACAATAATAATTTGTCTTGATTTCCATTAAAAAAGAGACTCAAAAGTACTATAACAACCTTTAAAAAAGAAAAACCATCTATAGAAAAATATGCCCAAACTAATTTATTCTCGATGCATGTGGACCTGAAAATCCGACAAACCCTCGTGAAATCGTGAAACATATGAGCGGCACAATAGCAATGATCAAGAAGTCAAGAGTCGAGAAAACAATAAAATTGGGTGGAAAAAGATGAACATCTTTGTTGATATATAGATATTTGGAGTCGTGGAAGTAAATTACCAGCTAATTACATTCAATATGCGACATGATATATAAGCTATTCATGTGTATTGTTACCAACTAATTCCAAAGTCGCATAAATTATTTTCTCTGGTCTACCCTGCGAAATTACGATGAATCTGTCGATCTAACTGCCATATTGGCCACAATTTGACCAGCTCTTAGATCATATATAATTACAAAAAAAATTGCTTATTTGGGATCAGTTAATTCCAGCGAAATGACTATTTGCAATTAAAATTAATTGCGAAGATTCTTTTAGTTACAATAAATTAGTCACAAAAATCTATTTTTCTTGTAGAGATATATAATATATATATATATAAATATATATATTATATGCATAGAAAATATCAGTCAAACGACAATCCTCTATCAGTATTAATGCAGGTTGCCCATTTCGGTTTACAAGTCCAAGACATTTTTGTGTTTTTTCTTTTCACTAAAATAAACATTTCAAGACATGGCCGCAGGCATTTTGCAATGCAGAAGATTTATGTTGAAGTTTCTAGGTTTGTATTTCTTCACCTATTTGCAGTACTACTCTCAAATTGCTGAGGCCAGAATTCGGCATTACAAATGGGACGTGAAATACGAGTACAAGTCCCCTGATTGCTACAAGAAGCTGGTTATCACTATCAATGGGAGAACTCCAGGACCCACAATCGTAGCGCAGCAAGACGATACGATTATTGTCGAGGTTAAGAACAGCCTGATTACAGAAAACCTTGCAATCCATTGGCATGGAATCCGACAGGTATGACTAGTTTACATATATAAATCATCTGTTTAATTTGTTTTGCTTTTTAAAAATGCATAGGCATCTGTTTAACTTGTTGCAGCGTGAAACACCCTGGAGTGATGGAACAGAGGGGGTGACTCAGTGCCCCATATTGCCTGGGGAGACTTTCAAATACCAGTTTAAGGTCGATAGGGTAAGTTCAGTGGCCAAAAAGCCCTTGCAATTGGCTCTAATATTTCCATTTTGTTTGTTCTTTTAAAGACTCAGTTTCTTGTCAAAAGAGAAGGAAACAAAAGCAGTAAGCATGGTTTCAGTTTCCTGTTCATAACCTAAGTTTTGCTCATCTGCATGCAGCCTGGGACTTATCTGTACCACGCGCACTATGGAATGCAAAGAACAGCAGGATTATACGGATTAATCCGTGTATCAGTTCCTGATGGAGACTCAGAACCCTTTGCATATGATTATGATCGAAGCATAATTCTGAATGATTGGTACCACAACAGCACTTACGAACAAGCCACTGGATTGTCTTCCACTAATTTTGTCTGGGTTGGGGAGCCTCAGGTATATATATTTCTGCTATATATATATATATACACATATATATTTAACAAATTATAGATCGAGTTAGCATTACTGTCATGTAATTGTTCTTGCTTTGTCTATTGGCTTTTGCTTTTTATCAATTTGCAGTCACTTCTGATTCAAGGAAAAGGAAAATTCAACTGCTCCAGTACTGTTGCCAGTAGTCCATCCTGGGTTTGTAATGAATCAAACCCAGAATGCTCTCCTTATTTAATAACAGTAATCCCGGGGAAAACATATCGACTAAGGATCGCTAGCTTAACTGCTCTATCCGCTCTTAGTTTTGAAATAGAGGTAACTTCCATGAGCATCATCAACTTCAAACAAATTAAAAAAAAAAATAATTATTACATCTTTTTTGTTTGACCACAAAATTAAGGATAATATTTAAAAGGTTTCAGAATCATAAAGACAAACTATTGAAGATAAAGACGAGCCAACAACAGATAAGGCTAACGTCAAGTAGGGACGTGGATAGTAACGAAATATTTAGAGTAATATTGATATATAAATCGATCCCTTTCCTAGACATTTTTTTTTATATAATTATATTTTAAATAGAGGGAAATTATGCATGTAAAAATAAAACATCATTAAGGTACAATTTAGATAGTGAGATAAGATAAGATGATTTTAGATGAAAGTTGAAAATTGAATAAAATATTGTTAGAATATTATTTTTTAATATTATTATTGTTTTGAGATTTGAAAAAATTGAATTGTTTATTATATTTTGTGTGAAAATTTGAAAAATTTATAATAATCATAAGATAAGATGAGATGAAACACTTTCATTATCTAAATTGTGCCTAAATTAATGTGCCTTTTTTCCTTTCAAGCAGGGCCATACTATGACCGTGGTTGAGGCAGATGGACACTATGTAGAGCCATTTGTAGTGAAAAACCTTTACATATACTCTGGAGAGACATACTCTGTCCTTATAAAAGCCGATCAAGCACCTTCAAGAAATTATTGGATGACAACAAATGTGGTTAGCCGCCTTCCTAAGACCTCCGCCGGCTTAGCCATTCTCAACTACTACCCGAACCATCCACGGCGATCCCCTCCGACGGTTCCGCCAACTGGCCCTATTTGGAATGATACCGATCCCCGGTTGGCTCAAAGTCAAGCCATCAAGTCTCACCATAGTTACATCCACAGCCCTCCCCAACATCAGATAGAGTCATGGTGTTTCTCAACACGCAAAACACCATAGATGGTTATCGTCGTTGGTCTGTAAATAATGTCTCTTTCAACCTCCCCCACACCCCTTACCTTGTTGCACTTAAGCTGAACTTGCACCATGTGTTCGAGCAGACTCGTCCTCCTACAGGGTACGACTTTAAGAACTACGACATTTACAGCAAGCAGAACAACTCAAACGCAACTTCTAGCAATGCCATCTACCGATTACAGTTCAATGCCACAGTAGATATTATACTGCAAAATGCAAACACGATGAATGATAACGATAGTGAGACTCATCCATGGCATCTCCACGGGCACGATTTTTGGGTGCTAGGCCATGGAAAAGGCAAGTTCGACATCTACAAGGACCCGAGACAGTATAATTTGGCGAACCCAATAATGAAGAACACAGTGCCTCTTCATCCATATGGTTGGACAGCGTTGAGGTTCAAGGCGGATAACCCTGGTGTTTGGGCTTTCCATTGCCATATAGAGTCTCACTTCTACATGGGCATGGGAGTTGTGTTTGAAGAAGGGATAGAGAGGGTGGGAAATTTGCCTTCATCGATTATGGGCTGCGGTGATACCAGAGGATTGGGCAGGCCCTAGATAATTAAAACTACTTTTTTTTTTTTTTTTGGGTAACGGTGACCAATTTTCCAGAATATTTTTATTTTTAATTTCTTTTTTTTGGAATAGAATATTAGCAAACTCAAGATCTACAGTTACAACAGTACTCTAGCTCGCATCTGTCTCTCTCTCATACATTGATTAAAATGTTTCGAGAATACTATGGTTGTCCACAATTCATAATCTTAGCGATTTTTAAAAAGCATCACACTACTTTATTTATTAACCTCACTTATAGCAGAGTAATTGCATAAACTCTACAAAAAATCAAGGAGTGAAAACAGTCAATTATTTGGTCTAGTAATTAAGAAAAACCACAGAAAAAAAAATGTTTTAATGCTGAAAATATAATACACGGCTTAAAACTAGCTGCGATACTTCCTTAAATTCTTTCTATAACATTGTCTATTTTTTATTTATAAAAAATAAGAGAAATTCTTATTGTAGTTGGGTGGGGAAATCTCTGCGTAGTTGGTGTTGTCCACGTAGACAAAAATGAAACGAACCGTTTAATAAACAAAACACCGCGTCCCGTTTCTAGTAGCTCAGACTTATCTTCCTCTTGTATCTTTCAACTTCTTCCCTAAGCATTTCTGGTCTATAGTTAAAACCTTGGAATCTTGAAACTGCATCTGACAATAAAAGATCCAGCTTTTCAAAGAAAGTATCCATGTGCCGGCACAAGTCATTTACTCTAATGCCATTCCGAATAACTTTGCTCTTGAGTAACATGGCCCAATGTCTTAGTTGTGCTAATAAAAGATTTGGCAAGTTCAGACACTCTAAGCCCATCCACCACTTGATGGAAGTCAAATAACAAATGAGCATGGTCAGAAACCAGTATCATTCCTTTGCAAGAAACCCCATTGGATTCTAGGCCATCGATTTCTTGAAGCAGTCCTGGTAGATGCACCACAACTCCATTCCCGATAACAGAGTATCATCATCAAGGATATCGGAAGGAACTAGGTGAAGGAAAAATTTCTTTCCCTCTGCATTGTAGATAGTATGTCATGCATTGGCTCCACCCTGACAAGGAGCAAAAATATCACAGATTCACATGTGATTATTCAATTGGATTTATATCTGAAGCTTGGAGGTGCTTTTGTTGTTTTCTTTTAAGAAAAAGAAAATCATAGAACAACAGAAAAGTGTACTATTGGTGAATGACTACTCAAACGAAGAGCAGAACCCATGAAGACGAAGATGAGACCCACGAAGAGTAGGACCCACGAAGATGAAGGCGAGACCCACAAAGAACAGAACACACGAAGATCACCAAAATGTTATGTTGAAGTTCATCTTCCCACATTGACAGACACCCTCCCTTCGAAGACGAAGAGTTCCTGCACTTGTTTTCGTCAGAACTTTTTTCCTTCCTAGCTTTTTACTTCTATTTTTGTCTGTTTTTTATCTTTTTATTAAGTGACAGACTAACGTGGCAGCGACTCCCAGGCTTTTGCATCTCCTGACTGTAAGTAGAAGAACTGAAAAAATAAATTGCACTATTTTTCTTGAGCTAGCTGGATTTTTTTTTTTTTTTTTTTCATTCGCTAACCCAGGATGTATCCTTAACATTGAACCAATGCCGCTCTTTGTGCTAGCGCTTTATGAAAATAAATAATAACTTACATTCAATAAATCTACATAATTAATATCATGATATACAATAAATATTATATTTTTGTTTATAATCAAAACAATAATTAACATATATATCGAAATCATATTAATTCATCGCTACAGAAATTGGTGTTAATCGACATTGAACGAACTGGTGCCAGGGCAGCTCAAGGGGTAGGCACCTAAGACACCACCCCCCCCCCCCCCCCCCCCCCCCCCCCCCCCCCCCCCCCCCCCCCCCCCCCCCCCGGCGCAACAAAGACACACTGAGTAGGCCTCCAGCCTATACGAGACCCTAAAAAAGAAATTATAGAAAAAATATTAGTTAGCATAAAAGAGATGAATTTTTTTGCCTAAAATAAAATCAATCTTAAATGGTAAAATTTGGTAAAAAAAAAAAAAAAAAAGTAAATATAACATTTTCACTCAAAAAGATCTTACTCAAAATCAAAATACAATAGTGAAAATAGAGTAGGAGTAGCAAAATGATGGTATATTAGTCTTAAAAATTTTCTAAAATATAATGTGTATTAAATTTGATATTGATGGCCTTATTTGTTTTCAAAATTAAGCATTAAAAGAAGTATTGTATATGGACAGTGGATAATAGGGGTGAAAATCGAAGGTATCGGTATGGTTTTGGTCCAAAACTGAAACCGCACCATTCCCTTAAAATGATGTAAATCTCGATCGAAACTAGCCAGTGAAGGGGGAGAAAACCGTCGATATCGGTCTCGGCGTAACTACGATCAGTTCGTCAGCTTCGACAACCCTGCTGCTATGTGTGAAGCCTCAATGTGTGTGTGTGAGAGAGAGAGAGAGAGACAAATAGAGGGGCAGCGTGATAAAAGAGGAAAAAGAAGGAGAAACAAGGAAGATGAAGGTGTTGAGAGTTTAAACCCTAGAGGAAAATGGCACCAAACCAAACGGCGTGGTATTCTTTATATTTTTTTTTTCAAATACTAAGTCTTAAAATGATGTCATTTCACTTACTTAAGTGAAATGACGTCGTTTCATATATGCATAATTTAAAAAAAATATTTTATCAGTGCGGTCGATTTAGCAATCCGGCCCAGGATCAAATTGGAATCGAATCGTTGAACATCAGTTTTTGCCAAATTCAACCGCTGGCCAATAGATTCTACGCTGGTTTTGGCTGGTTCTGAGCTCTAGCGACCGATCTGGGTTGGTCCCAGTCGATTCTCTGATTTCTTGTACAGCCCTAAGGGATAGTACTACTCAATTTACAGAAAAATTAGATTTTCTCAGAAAAATTAGATTTTCTTTGAAAAATTGTTATATTACTTATAGATATTATTAACCAAAACAATATTAATATTTGTTTTGCATATAAAAAATTTTTATTAAAATTTTGTTATTATTTTAAAATTAAAGCATCATGTACTTAAGCAACGCCTTAGACCACAAAATATTTTGAGCGGCCCTTGCTCATAGCACCATTAGTGCAGAATGATGTACAAATAGCATGCAGCTTATTGCATTAACAGTGCAAACTCAAACGAGATAAGACTACCATGCAGCCTAATATCGAAGGTCAATGCCTTCAAGTAAAAAAGATAGACTAGCCAACAATCCCATGAGATTTCCCCTCGGGGACTGACTATTTAGTGAATGTTTAAACAGTAAATTGAGACAAGATAAATTAAAATGAATTAAGATGAAAATATTATTTTTTAATATTATTATTGTTTCAAAATTTGAAAAAATTAAATTTTTTATTATATTTTATATAAAATTTTAAAAAAAATTATAATAATTAGATGAGATGAATTTGAGAACTTTTATATTAAACCGGACGTGCATGATTTACAAATACGAAGCTTACATGTGAATGTGCGGATCGATTAGTCTTGGTGATGGTCCACGCACCAACCCAATGAAAGTACTAAAGATTACAGAAAATTGATTAATAAGTAGAATTTATAAGATTGATTAAATATTAAAGATGGGATTTATAAGTACGATTAGTTTGCTTAGTTCTAAGTTGTAGGATTTAACGGTGATCACACCATAATTGTCATAAATAAAGTTTATGCATGACGAGTACTAGATCATGTATAAGTCAAATTAGGGTGTGAGTTTGCAAATATCAATAATGGTAGCGGTACCTAGCCAAAGTCCTTTAAACCAGATAATAGAAGGTCTGGTCTCTAAATAATCAAGTTTAAACCCCTCACTCCCATATAAAAAAATAATAATAGCAGTGGTCCATTTGACTAGGTTGATAGCAATGGATGTTTAATAGGGGTGCTACCTACCCCCTACGGGGCGAGGGCACCCCTCCCACGCCCCGCATGGGCAGGGGATTGATTCCCCCCCCCCCCCCCCCCTCCCCTGGGTCCATTTGATGAGGGGCGGGGGTAAACCCCCATTCGTCCGCCCTCACCTCCTATTGGGCCTTCAGCCCACCTCATTTTTCTGAGCATTTGTTTTTGGGTCCAGAATTTGTTTTTGGGCACAAAATTTAACTAAAAAAATTAAATATATTTAAAAATTAAAAAAAATATATAGTATATACATATATATAGATAGAACTATTAACTACTAAGTTATTACAATTTACAATTATACAAATTAAGACTCTAAGAGAACTAATAAACTTAAACTATTACAATATTACAAACTCCTTTAAAAATATTAAATATTACAAAATACAAATTGTACTATTAACTATTGTAGCAACATTACACTTAATTGTAAATTAACAATCATAACTCATAACTTTTCAATTTGATCAATTTGGGATGGCGGCGTGGCGCTGTATAGGGGTGAATTCACTGAATGGTGAGTTGTGTCGATTGTTGTGAGACTGAAAATCAAGATCATAAATGTTAATAAGTTATAAAACCTTAAAGGCTGAAATATTAATAAGTTAAAAATAAAACAAATTAGAATTATAAAGTTATAAAATGAAACAAAAACTTAAAAAATTAAAATACAAAATATTAAAAGTACTAACCAAGATGAGATTGGGATTGGGCAATTTAAATTTGAGATGAAGATGAGGCAGATGAGCATAGATCGGTCATTAGAATTGGGCATATGTATAATTGTATATTGAGAATATAAAAACTAAAATAAAAACAAGCAAAATAGTTAGATACTAAAATATGATATAAAATTATAAATACAAAAAAAATAATAATAAAGGACAAATTGTGCAAACCATGGCAATAGTGGGTCCAATACAAAGTCATACTGCATCGGAGGTAACCGTTGACGTTGTCTCATGTATCACTATTACAATAAAATTTGAAATTAAATTAATGAATACCAATTAAATGAAAATAAATTAATTAATAAGAAATTAGAAAATGAAATTAAAATAAATACCAGATCCAGGCTAATCACCACTCTCCTCCTCGACGTCGACCTCCTCATACTCAAGAACATCCGGAACATGAATTGGAGTTCCCTTGATCCAATTCTGCGTGCAAATCAAAGCCTCCACAGTGGTAGGAGCTAATGAACTCCGAAATGAATCAAATACACGCTCTCCGGTGCTAAAGGCCGACTCCGAGACTACGGTGCTAACAAGAATGACCAAAAGACTACAGGTTATCTCTCCAAGGATGGGATACGTCACGGCATTCACTTTCCACCAATTTAATATATCGAAGTCTCGTGAAAATGGTATTACCTCCGCTGTTAAGTATATGTTTATCTCTGACTAAGCCTATACATAACTCCGCATTAAGGGGGTCTGCTCAAACCTCTCACCCCAGTCTAATCTACGTCTTTTCCCATCATCTTCTTCTTGAACCGGTGTGGGGGTAGGTGTAGGTGCCGCAATATTACCACCCCGCAGGACGGTAAACTCATCAAATAATCTACAAAAGGTTTTCCGAACCCTTGCTGCAATAAGCTCTGCCCATGCTTGCCCGTACGCAAGGCCCAATCCAAATACCATGCCATCCACCTTAAACCTCGGGTCAAGGACGGCAGCTACATATAACAAAATATTAGCCCTAGTAAAATCTCTCCAATACTTGTCGTACTTTGACCTCATAGCCAATGCCATCTCTCGCAGCCTACAGTGACCACCCGCGACCATGTTATCTAATTCTTCTTTTATCTTACATATTTGCTGACATAATTGATGAAATGTAGGGTACAAAGTTCTAGATATCATCGTGGTGACCTCATAAAAAAGCCTAAAAAACTCTACAAAAATAGATACAATCTTCCAATCATCATCTACGGGTTTCTCCAATCCCCCGTGATCATCAAAATATTTAACATATTGGATGTCTTCATCACCCAATAGTGCAAATGCTAGCCTATATTCTTGGGCCGCCTCCAACATCAAATATGTTGAGTTCCATCGTGTAATATCAGTATAAAGGCCATTCTTGGATGTTAGGCCCATAGACTTTGAAGCAATCTTGAATTTCTCCAACCTCGAAGGAGAAGATCTAACCCATCTCACAGTAGTCCTAACTTGAGCAATCGAGTCATGAAGATCCCTCTAACCATCAGTAACAATAAGATTTAGAATATGTGCCGCACATCTCACATGCAAACATTCACCACCCAAGATTGTCTTATTTGCCTCTCTAAAATAGGTCTTCAAATTTTCCAATGCGATATCATTAGACGATGTATTATCAACTGTGACTGTAAGAACTAGGGTCAACCCCCACTCATTTATTGCGGCTTCTAAGGCCTTCCCAATTGTTTCACATTATGATCGATGATTTGATAAAATTTTATAATTTTCTTATGCAATGTCCAATTACAATCAACAAAATGCACAGTTAAAGACATATAATTAAAATTTTGGACTGATGTCCAAGTATTAGTGGTAAGGCAAACAAATTGACCGGCCAATTCACCCATCAACTTCTCTTTTTTAGGCCAAAAATATTTTTTTACATCCTTTACCATCTTGTGGCGAGAAGGAATATTAAACCTTGGTTCCAAGTAGCGAGCAAACGCTTGGAACCCTTTCCTATCAACAATTTGAAAAGTTAGCTCGTCCATGATAACCATACGAGTTAAGTGTCTTCTACACTCATCGGGATCATACTTAGTATATCCCCTCAAAGTTGCACACCCACTAGTCCCATCCGCCATTTTTTTAAGTCCAATTTCTAGCCTAGATTAGATTTTCTTTTGTAATGATCGTAATATTAGACTTTTTTTACATTGGTCTTCTAAGTGCATCTTTAATTGTGAGGTGCCATGTTTCGTATAGTGGCATCCATAGATTTTTCCACAATGGTTACACTTAACTTGGGATTTATTGGGGTTACCACCCTCTAGTTTGGTGAAATGAGCCCAAACTATAGAAGCAGGTTTCTTGTTGGGTTTGGAGGCGGGGCAAGGTGCCGTAGGAGTAGGTGTTGGGCCAGGGGTAGGGGTAGGGGTAGGAGTAGAAGTAGGAGTAGGTGTAGGTGTTGGGGTAGGATACCCTGGGCATGGAAAGGAGAGCTCGCACTAGAATCTGCTAGCATATCTATGAACTCAATCAAACAAAAAATCTGAAATCAAAGCAAACATAATAACATGCCAAACAATTACATCTAAGCATTAACATATATATTGGAAGTTGGAAAATGAAACATCAATGATCAAACATCAAACATAAAATGGGTTATAAAAGACTACAAGTTGTAAAAAAAATGAAATACCCATTACCCAATTAAAATGGGTTATACAAGTGAAATACCCATTACTCAATTAAAATGGGTTATACAAGTTGTAAAAAAAAATAAAATATAAAATAGAAATACCCAATTAAAATGGGTTATACAAGTTGTAAAAAAAATGAAATAGAAATACCCAATTAAAATAGGTTATACAAGTTGTAAAAAAAATGAAATACCCAATTAAAATGGGTTATACAAGACTACGAGTTGTAAAAAAAAATGAAATAGAAATACCCAATTAAAATGGGTTATACAAGTCGTAAAAAACCTGAAATACCCAATTAAAAATTAAAATGGGTTATAAAAGTTATAAAAAAAATTGAAATACCCAATTAATTAGGGTATTTTAGGATTTTGATTATTTAGGGTTCCAATCCGAAACCCTAATATAATTTAGGGGTTTCAATCCTTGAAACCCCTAAATTATATTAGGGCATTTCGAAAAAATTGAGAAAAATAAGCCAATCACGACAGATTCACACACGAACATAGAGTTAACACACTGTACAATCAAGTGAACCACATGCACAATCAGTGAACCACATGCACAATCAGTTTTCCATAGCACACAATTCACAAAATCTCATCCTCCATCTCCGATTAAACTCCATCCTTCCTCCAATCTCCATTCCATACAATAAATATCACAACAAATTGTAGTATATGATGGGTTTCTTACCTTCGGCGATGGAGATGAAGAAAGGAGTCATGGAAGGCTGCGGCGACGGCGAGCGATGGAGCGAGCTGAAAGACACAGAGAGCGCGACAGGTGAGCGACGGAGCGAGTCTGCGAGACGCCGCCGAGAGAGAGAGAGAGAGAGAGAGAGAAATTAGAATCGAGTGGGAGGGAGGGTGATCAGGGGGGAGATTCTAAACAAAAAAGAAATGACGCCGTTTCACCATTGACGAAACGACGTCGTTTCGTAATGGGTATATTTAAAAAAATAACCCAGGCATGAAATGACGTCGTTTCATGCTTGGGTTATTTATATATATATATATACTTATATAAATATATATATATATATATATATATAACATAGCTGGGCGGGGCGGGGGTTGCCCCTATCTTGCCCCAGCCATTGGGTTCAGATGAGGGCGGGGGCTCTGCCCTGTTTACAGGGGGCAAAGCGGCAGCGGGGCCTGCTGCCCACCCCTAATACCGTTAATAAACAAGGCTTAGGAATGATGATCACTTGTACATTAGATATGAGCGGTTGGATTTCCTACTTTCCTTACAGAGGAAATGCTAAAGGAATTAAGTACCTTCTACCAAGATGTGGTGCTAGCTTCAATCACAAGAAATCTTTAGGTTTGTGGAGCCTGCGTTTGTTAGTATATCGGATCTGATGACCTCGATAAGGATGTGTTATGATTTTTCAGTAGATTTTCAATGAGGCCTAGGGAAAGTTTTTGGCACTATTTACGATCAGAAAAAGTGTCAGGAAGAAAGTTCGCTCGACACGCACTCAATAGATTGTTCAAGAGAAGCATAGACAGAGTTCACTTGACATGCGCTCGACACTCCGTGAGAGCGAAATTTAGACAGAGTGTTCGTTCAATGCGCACTCGACACACTGCAAGAGCAAATAACACAGAAAAGTAAAGATTAGTACTTTTGCTCTGTGACACCATACACATGTACTTAATGAGGATTTTGAGTGCTCTGAACTAGTGTTGTAAATGAACCAATTTGTTCAATAGTTTGCTCAATACTAGCACGGTTAAACTTGAATTGAACTCGACTCATGAAAAAAAAAGCTCGCCCATGAAAGCATATACCCGCTCGATTAGTAAATGACACATACCCGACTTGTAATGCCCCAGTCCTGTAGAGGTAGGAGAGTTACTTTTTTTCGCTTAAAATCATATATCATAGTACCAATATAGACTCCAAAATCTCAATGCCATATAAAAATTATTGCTTCAAACCAATTACTTCAATATAATCAACCTCCCAAAATATCAAGTCATCAGAACACGACAAAATTCCTCAATAAAAATTCGTCAAAACTTATAAACCTTCTATGCTTAAATCATCTCACTAATGCTTAGGGGTGTAACCGGTCCGGTCCGGTCCGGTTTTGGACAAAATCTAGAACCGAACCGGTATGTACCGGTTTTTTATTTTTCAAAACCGATTACGTCCCGGCTACCCTCCTAAACCGGTACATCCGGTTTTACCGGTTTCCGGTCCGGTCCGGTCCGGTTTTCCGATTTTTTTTTAAATGTAAAAAATATATAATAAATTATTACTTCTTATAATAAAATGTTATTAATAATTTAATATATATATATATATATTATGTTTAAAGCATATGACCAATTAAATTTTCATCTTTAAGATTAAATTTTCATTTTATAAATTATAATAAAATTATCTTATATATAATTATATTAATAACATATGATCAAAAAAATTACAAATGTTCATATTTAAGATTAACATTTTATGTTATAATTTATAAATTATAATATGAAATTATTTCATATATGATATATAATTATATATTATATATAAAAATTTAATATGTAATTATATATTATATATAAAACTTATATATAAAAATATTTTGTATAATATATAAAATTAATTTTTATATATGTATTTTTTCCAACCGGTCCGGTTCGGTCCGGTCCGGTTCCGGAAACTACGGAACCGAAACCGGACCGGTTCCGGCCGGTTTTCATAATATAGGAACCGGTTCTGGACCGAATCGGTTCAAAACCGGACCAACCGGTCCGGTCCAGTTCGGTCCGGTCCGGTCTTCCGGTTTTCCAGTTTAAATTTACATCCCTACTAATGCTCTAATAATGGATGAGTTATCAACAATTCAGTAAGCATAGAACATATACTAGTATATAAATATGAGTGTTTTCACAGAGTTTAGAATGCAGAACAAAATATTTTAGTTTCAGAAATGCAAATCCAAAAACATGTTATTAGGGCAACAGTTCAAAATGATCATGTTCAAAAAATGTGCTTTGGCATAACATGATTGAACATCATCATCTTATCATATCATATCAGAGCATCATATCAAAACATAGATCATGTTTAACCCCCGTGATAAGGTTGTACATTCTGTGGAAAGCCAAGCAGAACCTAAATCACCATGATACCAAAGTGATTTCACTCAAAACAGAGACCACTATTATATCCCGTGGCAGGCCAGATGTCACTATTATATCCTGTGACAGGGCCAGAGGTCCCTACTATCTCCCATGATAGGGTCATATCAAAGCAACATAGAACCAAAATCACCATATCATAACAAAAATTAAAGTCAGAACAAAACCAGAAAGTCATGCCAAAGGTTTTTCAGATGCCACATCATATCAAAACAGAGTAGTGAAATAAATTCAGATTATCTAACATGTTCAAAAACAGAGTCAGAACATTTTCGCATCACATGCACACATTTTTATAAATTTCATATTCGTTCTTTTTGCATAGGTTAGAAAATATAATGCATAAAACAAGCTCATGTCTATACCAGTCATGATAGAAAATACTTTCTTTTATATAGATTTTATGCATATGTAAAACACATATTTGAAGTTGTTCTCATATTTCTTTTCAATACAAACATGCATATTTTCAAAATCAACCTCACTTAATTTTGTCTAACATAAGAACCCTGCTTATCTGAACTTTTTTAGTTTTTTTGAATTTCCTTACAACAGTACTAACGGAAAATCGATCATCACCTATAAAGTAGTCACGCATAAACGCGTATTTTGTAATCAACCCCAAGTTATACAAAATCTATATTTTCCTATTATCTAAAAAAAATTCTCGAAACTCTAAAATATCGTCACTCTCCAAAATACTTTAAAAAATACCTAAAATGCCTACAACTTCCAACATCCAATAGCTCTTAGTTTTATTAAAAAAGAAAATCCCTGTAATTAAGAAATATTGGATCACTTACTAAGAGGGGCATACATGTAATTTATTGCAAAGGGCTTAATGGGAAGTGGAGGAGAGTGACTTACGAACGGGAGTGTCTGCATGCGATGTGCGTCGTGGGTTTGGCCATGAACCTCCAGCATGGGTGAGTGAAGGTGGATGTTTAGGCGCAGAGCCTGAAAATGAGAGAGAGAGAGAGAGAGAGAGAGAGAGAGAGCTCGTTTATTGAAAGAGTCGTGAGGGGGAGACACGGCAAAGGCGACAGTGGCTTACCATGAGGGGGACGACAAACCTGGGGTGGCAATGGTTGGTGGTTTCTGTGGGTTCCAGTGCATTTGGCTCTCGGTTGTAGTGGTTGCAATGGCTCACAATGAAGAGGTTGATGCTCTGTTTTGGGGAGCAAAAACAAAGTTTCCTTTTTTGGTGATGACCAATGATGGCTCCAAGTGGGTCATGGCTCAGCTACAGTGGTGAGGTTTGGGCAGGTGTTTAAGTGCAGTGAACGTACACAGGTTGTGCTTCCGTGGTAGAGAGGATGCACAAGAGTTGGTTTCTTCCTCTCGGTTTGTTTCGATGCGTGGTTGGTGACTTGTGGAGGTGCAGTAGCTAGGTCTTGGGTCGGTGGTTTTCGTGAGGTGGAGTGGTGGTGCACAGCTAGGTAGGCTTGGGAGATGGCTTATCAAAGGGAGGAGATGAACGGTGGCTCTAGTGTAGCCGTACACGTCGTAAAGAGCCCGTTTACACTTTGGGTGGCCTGCAACCCTCGTTTCTCGGCCTATCTCGGTGGGTGGTGGTGCAAGGTGATGTTGGACGAGCTGGCAGTGCATGTCAGTGGGTCTTTGGGATTTGGTGATGCTAGTGCTCGGTTAGCATGGGGTGGGCTAATGGTTGGCGGCAGTGGCAGTGGAGGTTGTGAGGGTGTTCTGTCATTACTTGCAATATTTCTATGGTGGTTTCTTGGCTTCAACGCACGATAGAGATGGAGATGAACATTGAAGTGGTGTGTGAAAAGGGGGAAGAACTGTCATGGGGGAGTTGGCTACAGAGTGATAAGGAGGAAGAGTTTGTTAAAAAAAAAGAGGATGTGGGTCATGGTGGTGGGAGGAAACTGTCGCCTACGTGTGATCTAGGTTTATGTTATCCATATATATGGATGCTGATGAAACCTAATGAAAGAGAAGAAGCAGATCAACATGCATGATGGCCCATGCACGTATGCAATGCTTTCAGTTAACTTGTGGGCTTTGGCCTGTTCATTTTGAAAAAAAAAAATGGGCTTGGTATTGGGCCATGGTGTTACACTTTTAAACTCGACTTGACTCGACTCGACTCAGGTAAGGCTCGTTAAGGCCCGATCGTTTATGCTCAAATTGACTCGTTAGCTCAACTCAACCAAAGTTTCATATATTGATAAATTAATATGCAATATATCTCCTCCTATGTATATATACATACATATATATATATATATATATATATATATATTAGCTAATTAATAATATAAGCATATCACTTTTATAATTAAATATATGATATGTAACCTAACTATTTATGCCTAGTCATTTATGTCTATATATTGAATATGACTTATAGCTATATTTTATCATTTGTACAATAGTTAATCAATAAGATTTAACAATTTCATGTACTAGTATGTAGGAATCATATATATATATATATAAAACAGATGTATACGATCATATTATGTGTATGTATTAATAATTTATATAGGCATATAAAATTTCACCCCAAAGTATATTTTTTTGACTCTCCAACATAATAAAATCATCTATAGTTCTATGGACGTAAACACGTTGTCGAAGCACATTAATTTTGTGTCGTGTGATTGTTTGGTAGTGTTTAGTACTTTTACTTTATTTGTCATTGTTGGTATCACAGCAGAAATCACCTAATGATTATACGACTTTTAAAATAAGGTAGACCACATAGTATTATTACTAAAATTCTGGAAAAGGAAGTTTGAACCCCAAAAGCTATAAACCCTAATAAAAGTTTTTAGAATTCTGTGTGTTCATCGCTTCAACCATCTCTTGATATATATGGTAGCAAGCACTCCGAGATCGAAATGATCAAGGTATTACAATCATCGAAAATCTATTAAAAAAAAACTTAGAGGTGGCTGGTGGTAGCCGAAAATCCGAAATCTAGCTGCCGTACTCAATGAGTTGGAATTTTATTTTATTTAAAAAAAAAAAGAATTAGAATTTTGTGTAAATGAGTATTTTATTTATGATAAAAAACTTGATATGACAATTTTTGGTTAATAAGTGTAAGAGCGCCCTTTATTCCACATCGCGATTTAAGACAAAGTCAATGGTGAATAGCATGGGTTAAGCTGTACTGGGTTCAGTTTGCCTCCAAAATGATTTCCTCGATGCCTGCCAATCGAACGGTACGTTTGGTTAATAAATTTATCTTAATTTATTATTATAATTTTTTTAAATTTTAACATAAAATATAATAAATAATTTAACTTTTTAAATCTCAAAATAATAATAATATTAAAAACTAATACTCTAATAATATTTTATCATTATAACTCAACTCAACTCAACTCAGTTTAACATCTAAACACAGTCTAAATCGAGTTCACTTTAATAGAGGAGAATCAAGGATGGCAATACCTGATGACATTATCGGTGAATTCAATACGTACACAATACGAAATTAGAGGATAATTTAAATTTGATATATATAGATTCGAGTCAAAATAGATTGACCCCATAATATACGATTAATAAACGAATTACAAACAGGTCGACTTGCTAGACCCGCATTCGCAATAACCATTTTAATTTTAATTTTAAAATTACAATTTTATTATTGTTGGGTTGTAATATTGATATTTTTCAATATACTTTTTTTTTTTAGATTATAATTATGAACCTATGCTCATATTTTTTTTTTGTTAGGTTTATAATATTGATTTTATTATGAATTAAAATCTGAAAAATATTAATATTTTTTTAGTATGCATTTTTATTGTTCTTTTTAAATATTGTCTCTACTAATAAATATAGATTTTAACTTTTATGTGAAATTATGTTAATTAAGTCAAATAAGCTATGCATGTCAGTTTAACCCATTTACATAAAATGGGTTGAAATGAGTAGTGTCATCTAATGCATTTCTAACTAATTATTAAACCGGGCAAAACGGATGACATGATACAATTCGTTATTTAAATAGGTCGTGTTCAGGTTTGAAAATCTGACTCATTTAACTTAATAGATTCAGTTTGAGTTGACCCATATAATCGAATGTTCATGACTTACAAGACTCGCGGACATGAATTGTCATCCTTAGGGCATATATATATATATATATATATATATATATATATATATATATATATAAGAAAAATGCTAAATGTATTTACGAAAAAATTAGAAAAAACTTACTTCTCCACATGCCAGTTATTGCTATGTTGAAAATCATAAAATTTGAAATTCAAAATAAAATTAACAAAATGAGTCTTGTAAGTAAAACTGTAAGTACATGTAACACTATTCATATAAGAAACTAAAAATAAACTTCTTTGTTGAATTTAAAATTAATAAGTATTGTAAAACCTTTATAATATAGATAGGAAAGTCATGGGAGGTTTGTTGCCTTCACTACTAATCGTTAACTCGATAGTAGCATAGATATTGCTAACAAAAGCAATCAAAATAAGCAAGCTAGTGAAATACTTGAAAGTAAAAGTATAAATAAATTAAAAAATAAAGTTGTAAATCTACCAAATAGCTTGTAAAAAGAGATTGATTTTTTTTTTTTGCCTATTATATATGAGATGTCAGAAAAATTAAAAAAAAAATCAGTGTGAGAATGTGAGATTTACTAATAGCAAAAAAATAGGTGCAAGTATGAAAAGATTGTTAAAAATTTTAAAGGGGCCAAATTATCTTAATTGTACTGAGAGTATCTTCAAGAAAACTATATACTAAAAAAGATTTTTGAAAAAACAAAAAAATTGGGGAGTGGCAATGGCCCCCCCGACCCCTAGCAACGTAGTTCCGGCCCTTGTCATGCATTACAAGAAAAATAAGTATTTGTGACGGATTATTTACGATAATAACGACTATTTACGATAAAAATATATCCATTTTGACAGAAAATAATCATTTTTATTGAAAATAATTGGTCATAAATAAATAATTTATATATATATATATATATATATATACACGCGTACGTAGGATAATGGCCTGAGGCACCCCCTTTGGCTATTACAGGGACAGCCACAGCCACCCCCAATGGCTAGCCAGCTAGGGTGTGGTTAGATCACAACCCTTGAGGATGGGATTTGATAGGTGGCCGACCACGGTGTCTTCTCCTTCTCCTTCTCCTTCTCCTTCTCCTTCTCCTTCTTCCTCTTACTTTTTTTTTTGTAGTTTATTATAAGAATGATATCCTTTTGGAAAAGAATTTATGGGGTTTGGATATTTTAAGAATCTTGGCGCTCAACTCCTATTCCTAATCCCATTTTCATGTCTTTTATATTTAGAATAGATATTTCGCAAACAAAGCATCTCCTTAAATATTAGTGAGTCGAAACATGAGTACATGAGTACGTACCTCTTCATCACTATATATATATATATATGTTTGAGCTAATTAATTAACCAAGGTTTTTGGTCTTTCCATTGCTACACATCTTTATGGATCTAGTACTATATATGGGTATGGCAGGGCTAGCTGGGCGTTCAAATAACATATTGTAAAGGTGAGATCGCAAAGGATTCAATTAGAAGTGGTAATATATAACACGACCCGTTAACCCAACACAAATATGACACGATAAAAGGGGGTTAGAGTTTAGTCTTAACGGATTCGGGTCAAAACGGGTTGACCCGTTAAGACACGATAGCTTAATGGGTCGATAACAGGTCAATCCGTTATGACCCGTTAAGAAAGTTAAAGTTACAATTATACCCTTATACCTAAAAAATAAAATTTTTGAGATTTTAATTTCGATATTTTTATTGTTTGGATTGTAATTTTGGACTTGTAGTTAGTTTTATATATATTTTTTTATAGATATTGTGATTTTAACATTTATATAAAATTATGCTAAATTTAACTAGATCAAGGGGTTAATTTTGGGTCTGTTCAATTCATTTACATAAACGGGTCAAAACGGGTTGACACGACACGACCCGTTATGTTAATGAGTCGTGTTAGAGTTTGAGATCTTGACACGATAAGCTTAACGGGTCGGGTTAGGGTTGACCTATATAGTATAATATACATGTCTTGACACGACACGAACACGACCCATTAATACAATTTGACACCCCTAGACTCAACCTGCAGTAGGCCGACTTAATGCAAATGAAATTGTTGGCATATATCATTCTATTGTGGTTATGACATATATAATAGTATGATCAATTTTATATGATTTTGTTTTATGCGGGTGGCTACAACACTACAACAGAATTTGACTTTTGTGATGGACGAAACCGTCACCAAAATTAAGGAAACTGTGGCGCCCTCGACTCCATGTGTTATTTTTGTAGAGTTCGTGACCCCAGGATGATGACCACACGGATCACGCACCCCAAAGACCAGTGCTCAGAGTTTGTACAATATGCAATAAGTGTACAAAATAATATTCGCAGCAGAGAAATAAAAATGTCTTTCTTTATTAAGTACCAGAATTGTTCAAAAATAGTAAAATATTATTACAAGATTTATACAGTCATCCGACATATAATTTAAAGAGAATAAATAACATAAAGGAAACAAATTCTAAAATGCTGAACAACATATCAACAAGTCAAGCCTCTGGTAGAGCTGGTCTCTCGGGCTCATACTCGAGTTCTGTGTCAGAATCTACATCACCATAAGAATGAATCGTAGGGTAAAACACCACAATGAGATTATGACATCTCAGCAAGTAATTAACCGAAACAACATCCAAGAGATTTACAACATATTAGTATAATCACACGTCCCCATACGGATAAAATGAAGAAAACATCCCCACATTTTCTTTTTCCCGAAATTACACTTTTAATCACTCACACCAAAAATCTCATTTAGCCCAATCATAAACATTATTTTATTATGCATGCATCACAGTCTCTCCTATGGACCATCCGCACATCCTGGCTCTTATCATCACACCACGGGTAATGTCCGTGCATGAGATTTCGTAACGAGCGATGTCCAGTTCCGCGCCCAGCATGTACATAGCCAAACATCCTCTAACCTCGCCAGCCAAAAGGTCACGGAGTCGGTACGAGAGCGTTACTGTCTCGTCCGTTCCCTTCGTCGCCCTACGACAACTCAGGGGACGTCACGCCAGTCTGTTATGCTCTCGAGTGACCAAAGGAGCTCCACCGAGATAATGCCCCATCTCGACTTGGGGTCGTGATATACACGCATCCATATAATCAGTCTCATTTCCAAACAGACAACATGACATCATAGCATAATTTATTAAAGACGATAAATGTGTATGACAATAACAATTTATTGGATGACATCGTAAATAACTCTTTTACATAAAATCTCAATAATTACAAATATACAGTTTCACAACTACACGCGTAATCCCATCCTCTAGATCCGACTCAAGGCCCAACACCAACACCAACTGCAAATAAAACCCAACACTTCAACGGCCCAACGCCCAATTCCAACAAACAACAGTTTATAAATAAATTTCATTTACAAAGTCAATTTAAATCTCACAGTCGCGATGAAAAATTACTCACATAAAGACAGGAATTTTTTGGAAGATCACGCGAATGGAAGTGTTGCCAAAAGTGGCGGCACAGTGGCGGCAACAGTGATTCAAGGGCAAAATAGTAACAGTTTTGGTGAGTTTCTCTCAAGAAAAAATTCGGTCTAGGAAACTGGATAGAAAACTCGACTCACGACAAGCTAATAATTTCACCAAGAAACAGAGTGAAATTCACAATTTTAGAACAAAACAGAGCACGACAACTCACCAACAAAATTCACTAAACAACAAACTAAACACCTAGGGATGAAAATAGCTTATACAAGAAAGGGAGGAAGAGGAACTCGGAAGATTTTATTTGAGGAACCCGTGGCCTATTTATAGGCCAAGTAAGTTGGTTTGATTGAAGATGACTAACACGATTCACATGCAATGGAAGCTCGAGGTGGCAGTGAAGGTGGCCGTGTGGAGCGACGGGTAAAGAAGACGAAAAATGGCAGAGCAAGCCGTGGAGGAGAAAAATACTAAGGTGCGGACGTGTGGCGCGGCAGCTGGACAGCAACTCTTCGGAGTTCATTGCCGAATGACACGGAGAAAAAAAATAGGGAAGAAGGAGGTGGGAGGAAAGGAGGTGGTGGTCGGTGGTGAGGGAAAGTACTTTTCAGTGTTACCGTGCACTGAATGGAGGAAGAAAATGTAGTCGGCAGTTGTGGAAGAAGAACCCAGAAGGAAGAAGAAGAAGATAGAAGAAAGATGAAACTGGGCGGCACAGGAAGGAAGAGATGGAACCCTAGAGTTCCTCTCCAAAACGGCACCGTTCTACTAAGGGGAAGGGTTGGGTTCTTGAATCCACACGGGTTGGGCCCAATTTAAACCACATGGCTAGGCCATTACTACACACGGGTTGGTCCTCTCATCACACACAACCCAAAAATAAATTACTATAACTACACACAAGCCTAACCAAAAATTAAAATACAAAGTAAAATAAAATAACAACATAAGTAAGATATCATAATCAAATAACAAATAATTAACATACAAGAAAAATTAGGGATCTCACAGAAACCGTCACAAATACTTTTTGTGACGATTTGAGACCGTCACCTAAAATGCGTCACAACAAGTTTTTTGTGACGGTTTACTATTCAACAGTCACAATAAGATTTTTTTTTTTAATGATGTTTGGAAGCCTTCGGTGAGATGTAACGTTTGAACGTGATTTTTTTTGTAACAGTTAAAATCTGTCACAGAATGTAGCGTTCGCACTTAAAAATTGATGTTCAAATGTTAACTCGATCGATTAGCATTTGAACGTAAAAAATTAGACGTTTTTTGTTTTTGCTTTGCACGATTAATATTTACATTCAAGCGTTTGCTCGGAGACGTTTAAATGTAGCATTTGGATGTTAATGGAGAAGCGTTCAAATGTACAATTTTTAACGTTCAGATGTTGGGTTGTCTTTTGAACGTATCTATTCTAATCATTCGAATGTTTATATTGTTTGTGCGTGAAAAAGTTCGAACGGAATGACTTATGTTTGAACGTTTTGTTGGAATTCGGTGGTATTATATTCGAACATTGGATCGAACGTGAAGTCATGTTCGAACGTTTGTTTTTTACATTCGAACATACTGATCAGAAATAGTAATTTAATAAAATTAGAAAGCATATAAATTGTATCATATTACACCATAATTCTAAAAACTAATATTGTCTTATAGAGTTGCAAAAATAGATAATAAAAGTTTTTAATAATAATAATGATATATTCATTTCTTCTTCTTTTCTCGCCCACCGCGATCCTGCTGAAGTGATATAACTTGTTCTATTTAGACCAACATCTCCCTCTGTAGTTGCTCTAGGACTTCAATACGTATTCTTTCCTCATGGTCTCTTTGTCGCTCCTGCAAACGCGTCTCTAAATCAAACTGTCACGATAAGAGAGACTCCAGCTCCTGCTGTCTCGACTTCATCTGCTCAATTTCTTGGTGTGCTGCATCTAAATCTTGAGTAAGATTATTAACTTCCGAAGTCGAGGGAGGTCATGGAGGATGAACCAATATGCTTGAAAGAACGTCTCAAACCTGTTTCAAAACCAGACTTGCTCCTGAACACTTGTGTGAAAATGTCCATGTCACTAGGAGAGGATTCTTTAGAGGCTGACTGAATCTCAATATTTTTTCCTGCAATTACAACGAAAACACACAATAAGTAACATATTAAAACAAATGAGGAATCAAACATAATATGAATTCACATGTTGCATAATTTATTCACATAAAATACCCTCACTTAAATAATTATCTTTAGCAAGAGGATCAACCCACTCACTGTGCTCATCAATGTGAGTAGCAGCATAGACATTAATGAGGGAGAAATTTTTAGGATCATCACGTTTCTAACAAAACCACATTAGTAATTTTAAAAAATAATATTAGTACTTACATAAAAGAATATGATAAAAATAAATGAATTTTAATAAGTTATTAATTATCATTTTATCGGCAAGACGTTGAAATGACCTTAAACCGGTGCGATGGTGGATTGTCAAAGTCATTCTATTTCGTACATTGATAGAACGTAAGTGCTACAGGAGAAATTAACAATGTTAAATATAATATATGAAACCAATATAGATGTAAATAAGTTATAGAGGATAAATCTAGAATACCTAATACTCTGGACTTGCAAAAAGATCACAACACTTCCATCAATCGTCTAACTTCATTTTCTAAAATGGGGACTGAACAACCTCTTCCAACGTCTCAAATTTCTTGAAGTGGTCATGACATCGTCCCTTGTGACGCTGAAATAATGTAGCCATCAACTCATTTACAGTTCACACATACTCGTTACGACCAAAATTGAGGTCGAATTCATCCTAAGAAGTGAATTGTGTAAAAATATAAAATTAAATCATCTCTAAAAAAATTTACGTTCGCGTATAAACTCATCGGTTCATGACTCCGAATGTGATCCTTGACCTCATTCGGAATATCTTTCCATGATCGCACATAAAATGGGGCATAAGCTCGGACTAGTGTGCCGACATAGGAGGAAAGCGATGCTACACTATCATCCACTCCCCTAGTGAAGTTATCAGGAATGTTGACCTTGATTTTTCTGTACCTTTTTTTTTTTTTTTCTAGAGCAAGGCCATGTGTTAAGCCACGTCCTTGACATGACAAGGCATCAACTAATATTTTTAAAATTATTAAATACAGTCTCCAAAGTATTGAAATATAATTAATTATCAACAAAATTTCTTTATTGGTAGGTACTGACTTGTTGTCTGTCTCCTGAGTATCAACTTGTTTAGGAGCGGAGTCCTCAGTTGGGGAGTCATGAATGGGTTTGGGATTTGAGGGAGGAGGCACATTTTTTCATTGTCGTTTTGGTAGCATCCTTGGAAAGAATTAATATTTAAAAAAAATTAGTATAGAATAATTTATAAAAAAATGTATTGTACTGTCACCTATGTAAATAAAATATTTAATACTTTTATTTTTCATCTCCAGATGTATTTTCCATACTTGTTTTAGAATCGACTTGAATAACATCTTTGTCATTATCATCTTCTTCTTCGTCTTCTTTATCGACTTCCTCTTCAGACTATTTTTCTTTTTCTTCTTCAGACTCTTCTTCTTCTTCACTTACTTCATGAACTAAATGATTATTTAATACAGATGTGTCAAGATGTACAGGTGAGACTTCATCTCCACATAAGGGGATTAGTTCAAGTGCACCGAAGTCAACAAATAAATTAATACCCTTTCCATCTTCCTGATAGGCTTTTATAATTGAATTGTCATCTTCATCTCTGCTATGATCGTGATCTACTACCATTCCTGCATCATAGATATTCCGAGGAACAAATTTTTGTATAACTCGCCAAGTTATCTCTTTACTATCTTCATCGGCCCCTTTCATTGGATCAACCAAGTAATAGACTTGGGTAGGTTGATAAGCCAATACGAATGGATCATCTTCATATCATTTACATGCAGTATTGACACTCGTAAAGTGACTATCCCAATGGATCATCTTCCTTATACGAGTGACACGTGGAGAGCCCATCGACTTGTCAATTCGTATTTTTTAAAGGATCCGTTACGAGGCGAGTATCGTCTCCACAAACAACCTCCCATACAGAGTCATAATTACCTGGCTATTATTAGTCCGAAGTGTGCCACCCTAGGCAGAGGAGTGGCTGACAGAGCAGATCAGCCCCATCGACATGACCACACATCATCGAAGCATTGGATAGGGGAGGGGCATACTCGGCGTCAGCCTGAGCCTGTACCAGATCTTATTCCTCCGACCCAATCTGGACCCGGTGTTTTGCTCCCCACATTGGGAGTACTAGTCAGTCACCGACGGGTACATCTGCAGGGGATGTGCGACCTCCTTGGGTTGATGCGGTGATCTCAGATCTTACTGCGCATATCAGGCGATAGATCGCAGCTGTAAAGGAGACTGCCACCGAGATTGCCCATCATGTCGATATTCTAAATGAGAAGATCACGACATTGATTGATGAGTTTCGCAGCACGTGTTTTGTGAACAACACTTTGACCTAAGTGTTGTTTACAAAATTTTATCATATATTTGTACTTTATTTTTATTATATGTAATGAAAAATATTATTTAATATATTTACTGTTTTTGAATTTCAATTCTAAATCTTTTTTAATGTTAGCTTATCCAACTTTAATATTAAATCACTGCACTTCAATTCTCAATCTTTTTTAATTTGAAATATCTAACTTTAATATTAAATTAGTCAACGTTCAAACTTGAATTACTAACGTTTGAATGTTGGCAACAACAATTTACTCGTTCGCACGTAAGTAGTCTCAACGTTTGAATGTCCAAGGCCCGTTTGAACGGGAATATGTATACGTTCGAACATAATGCAATTTCTTAGCTGCCTTTAGTGATAGTTTCCACAAATTGTCAAAGAAAATACTTTTTAGTGATGATTTGGAGACTGTCACAATTGTCAAACCGTCACAAAAATTCATTTATGTTATAGTGCAAGCTGCTGCTAATCGTCGAAATTAACTGTTTCAACAATTTTATTGTGGTGAAATCAATTTTTGCCATAAATAGGTAGGTATATGCGGCGAAACAAGTCACTACAATAGGTCATAAATTTGCCACAATAAATCTTCATTTCGTTGGACAATGTCATCGTATAATTCTATTGCGGCGACAAATAATTGCCACAAAAGGTTGATTTGCGGCCGAAATGATTATTTGCGGTGAAATTAGTTCGCTAGAAATAGTCTATAAAAAGTTTTTAAAAAAAAAATCTGATATGGTGTTGCGATAATCATCAAAACAAATAGACCTATATAGGTTGCAAAACCGTGAACGAACATTAAGAAAATAATTTTGATGACAATATCCTCAAATCAGTATCACAACAATTTAATAGTAAATACATAGAAATTCATATTTTACAACTTAGTAGAAGCAAACATCAATTTTACAAATGAAGAAATGAATCCTTTACTCATACATAACACAACCACCCCTAACAAATACAGCCCCTATAAATTGGCATACTCATGAGGTCATTAGGGAAGTAAATAATTATAGCATAAATTTTAGTGATATAGATTGATATGAACAAATTGTCTAGCCAATTTGAAGAAAGCTGAGACTTTAGAGATTATTATATATCATCTAAGCTCCTGATGTTGTAGTGAGTCTAGTGACGCAGTGTCCAAATTATTCACAAACTAAACAATATTCAAAAGTTAGGAGGAAAAAAAACAGATGTATTGGCATGAAACATAGCCAACAAAATACATGAACAACAAGCATTTTAGCTTAGTTGATATTTTACACAACAATTTTTTTAAAGCACAAATTTGTAAGAGTAATGCTACATGCAGTCGTAGAGTGCGCAAACGCCATACAGTCATTTTGAAAAAGAGTATGGTCTACTATTAAAAAATTACTTTATTTTATGTGGGTTCCATATATATTTATTTTTTTTAAATGATTGTGCGGCACTTGCGTACTCACGACTGCAGTTATCATTTCTCCATTGAAGAAATGTTATTGATAGCCATTTCCATCTTCAAACAACATGAAAGGTTTGGACTTATATTAGTGTGATTAGAATTTCTTTAAAAAGCAATTTCTTTAACAAGTTGAGTAACACCTAGCAAGTTTCAATCTTGTGCTATAACTAATTTTAGCCCAATCTAAGTGCCTCTCTCAACACAAGAAATTGATAAGAAGCCATTCCATATTAGGAAAATAAACTTATTCCATTCCCTCACAGAGCACATCTACAACTTGAGATGAAAGGGCAAAAGAAGCAATAAGCAGAGTAAAATGTACAACAAAAGAAGTTTTTAAACAGGCATAACCAGTTTAGACAACAGTAAAGGAAACAAGAAAAAGGCCAAGTTGACCAATTAGAGAACAGTAACCAGAATTTTTTTTTTTCCTCAAATTAGAAGAAGTTTTTAATCCTCCCAGCTTAGATATGGCAATAATAAAAAACTTACTTGAAATTCTTTGGAAAGTGGATGTAGCATTGTTACAAGACAAGATTCAACTCCATGACTGTGGATAACAACTCTAGGATTACGCATCTCATATGCCTAGAAAAAAATAAAATCACAAAATCAAGATAGGAAAAAAAAAAAAAAAAAAAAAAAAGAGATTAGAAGGCAGCTTGACAAAGACGTAATTGCCATTGACCATTCCATATATATAAAGTCATAACCAAAAGAATCCATTCCCCAAAAGCAATAGGAAGATGAAACTTGGACGAAAACACTGTATAACTTTAAATTTCTAAAGTTGAGATCTCTGATCATTCAAAATATAAAAATACAAATTGAGCAAAATACAACATGCCCAGGAATCAACCACCTTGTAAGAGTGTAAAAACACAAGTTGAGCAATACGAAGAATACCCTTTGATCAAAGAGAAATATTCTAACAACAAAATAATTATATAAACGTAATCTTATAAATTGATGTGTTTTGATGTAGTTTATCAAATTATAAAGTAATTTTTATTTTAAAACAGATCTAACAGATCACATAAAGTCACGTTAGTTTGTAAGATTACTTTTATGTAATTTTTTTAAAGTTGTAGCACTCATTCTAATCAAAATCCTTGCTAATTAAATGAGACTCACCTTTTGAAAAGAGTAGTATTAGGCTGTCGTCCAATATTGACTGCTGAGCGTACCGCCTAACACAAATTTATCTTTTTATTTTTTTTATTCGTATTTTTTTATCATTTTAAAATACGCTTAAAAAATATTAAAAAATATCAATACATTAATAATTACTTTCTTTTAACTACTAAATAAAAAAAATAAGATGTCAAAAATGCATTTTTATTTTGAAAATCCTATATATTTAAACCAATCATAACGAGAGTACTACGTAAATCAGATTTATGTCCTGAATTAATTTCGAGGGTGGTGAGGGCAGGGGACACCAAGTGAGAGAGAGAGAGAGAGATTATTATTCGTTTTGTCTTTTAGCCAAGTAGTTAATTATATAATATCACCAACGGTAAAAAAAAAAAAAAAAAAAGGAAAATCTTTCGCGATAATTACGCACTTGCAAGAAAATAGCTTTTGGCTTAGACCTACAGCTACTACACCTAATAATCTACGAAATTACGAATGACAGAGATACGCGGATACGCGGTATGTTGTTAAAATCTTGAATCACAGTCGTAAGAGACAGAGATAAACTTGTAACAGGACTTAGATTACTCCTGAAAGAAGAGTACATGGAAGATTATAATTGGGCTGTGACAATAGAAATATTGAAACCATAAGATATGCTAAATTATCCTCACGAACTGCAACCGAGTGTAATTAATCCAAATTTAAAAACATTAAATGAACAGCGATGTTTGCGTCAAATCCAAATTCAAGAAGGAATGTTGGGACTTTGATAGGAGTTAAACCCGCAAGAACTGGCTAATACCGGTACGTGGCAATGTTTCAACACCTATATATATAGAGAGACAGAGTTCCTGCATGCAGCCTTTATTCTGAAAATCTTGGAGAATAAGAAGAAAGAAAGGAGTACTTGATCATGGAGAATACGCCGCTCATGTTGAGTTTTGAAGATTTTGTAGGTCGGTATGTTCATGGCCCAAGTTCTCCGTTCGAAATGTTGGTTGATGTTACTCAAGTAGCTGCTGAGATCTATGTAAAGGAAAAGGCTATCATGAAACGGAGAATTCTTACAAGAGAAAATCTTTTGAAGAAGCCAGCGACGACGACTGATGATGATCATGATGTATTCGAGGCTAGTGATCCTTGGCTAAGAGTACCAATATCCCACGCAAGTTCGAGCCGAAGGAAGCGAAGTTATGCTCGAAGCGAGATGGGAGATACAGATTCCAAGATCAAGAATCAAGAGATCATCCGGTTTCAAACCATTAATGGAGGAAACCCGCGGTCCAAGAAGAACCTGATGAAGAATATCGTGACCAATGTTTCAAACAGGCGGCAGGAGTTGCCTGAAGATTTAAAGAATCGTATCAAGGTTATGGATGGAACCGGAGTGGTTATGGTAATACAGAAAGCTCTTACAGCAACTGACGTAAAAAAATGCCAAGCTCGGCTGTCCATGCCATTTGGACAGATCAATATGGATTTCTTGAGAGAGGGAGAGAGAGACTATCTTCGCCGGCAAAATGACATGGAAGTTCCATTCATTGAACCCTCTGATGTGTTTAGTAAGATTGTTCTGAGGCAGTGGGACATGCGCAAAACTAGGGGAAAAACGAGCTCAATGTACGTGCTGAGGAAGTGCTGGCATGATGTCACCTTAACGAATGATCTCCAGGATGGTGATGTGGTGCAGGTATGGTCTTTCCGAGTTGGTAATGAACAACGACTCTGCTTGGCTCTTGTCGTGGTTAATAGAAAGAAAGACCAAGGGAGCTTGAAAAATAGCAAGGCAATAAGTCTGATGAAGAAGAAGCAAGCACCAGCCCAAGAGCAGATCGACGATCATAGGGAGAACCACTCTCACGTGACAAGTACGGGAATTTGGCAGTAGGATTCAAGCTGAACAAACCAAAGTGATGATATGTATATGCATGGAATAAACTCCTGATGGTCAGTTTATTAGATATCATGTTTGGGTGCAGTACTTGGTAGTTTTAGTTTATTAGATATTTTGTTGAATTCCATAATATTTGTTTGCCAGATATTGTGGTTGTTATTACTAATTCCCAGCCGTGTGCGAGGTTAGGAGGGTTTCTTGTATGGTTTATTTTTTATGTAGATGATTAAGAGCCTCCAATCCATTAATTTTGTGCTGCTAGCTTGAAGTATTTTAAGGTGTAATTATAGAGCTTTTGTGCATTGCAGCTCCGGCTGGCATTTTGGAGTGATTGAAAATACTTCTATAAATAAAAATCACATGGGCTATTTCTAATTACCCAGCTGGTGACATTCATTAAAGAGTAAGATCCACATCAATCTGTCAATATCACAGCTACATGCATGATAGAACATCCAAATTGTGGAACCATTGATGTTCTATACATAATTTCTTAAATTACTCCATCTACTACAATTAAATGATATAGGAGGTTCATGCCAGCAATCTTCTTCAATCAGATCATATAAATGTACACAGAGACTATCCTGTTGCAGTGAATTAAAGGCGTTCACGTATCCAGCTTTATGGAATCCAGTATCACGCTCTTCTGATCATTCCTATCCAATAACAGCATTATACGAAATTAGAACCTCATTGCCATAATTCCTACCTGATCTATGCATGAAACTATAATCACCTTGAGCATCCTACAATTTCTCATAGATTAGATAACAAAAGAGGTATAAAATGGTTTTTCTGAGATTCAATGGCTTGGTTTATGCAGAAAACAAAGGGGGAGTACCACTCTAGAGATTTTTCATAAACTTCCTCTGGATATGTAAAGTGATATTTTGCCAAGGCTTACAAAGTCCCAATATTTACATTCTCATAGGCTTTTCAAAGACAAAAATCTCCTATATATATTCAAGTGTGCAACTGTAGACTTCCCAGGTTTCTTCCATAGCTAAAACATTCAGCCAATTATGATATATTTTGCATACATTTGTAACAAAAGTTCGAGCTAAACTTGGAAAGGTAGAATCAGAGCAGCATACTTGAGAGGCATTGAATTGTGGAAGGCCGGGTGCACCAAAGTGTTTGGGCAACTTATTGCAAATCATATGAAGTTCAACTTCATGTCCCAACAGCTGGTGGTCAATATACCTGCAAGGAAGGTGGTACTTAAATACAGAGTAAACTAATGAGGTGCAAACCATACATATATCTCTTTAACTGACTGCCTAGAATAGGTTGATATGATATTGGCATAATACACCAAGAATACTAGCAGACTGAGCCACAATTGATAAGTATAATACATAAATATATTTTTCTTTTTTTATAACTAATAACAAAAGATACTGACTTGCATTGCTTTGAGAGTTGCTCTTTTTTCTAGCAAAAAAACAGTCATCCATGGTCAGGAAGCTAAAAACAGAACGAACAGAAGGTAAGAACACTTGAAGACCCAAAAGATTTAGGGCGCTCTATAATGAAAAAATAGCAAGTGATCTAATTAGATTCATTTGATACTTAAGCAGGTGAATGTCAGCATGAACTCGGATGAGAATCTTAACAATTTCTCAAATTAGCTAAGAATATGATAATATATAGAACATTAAGTCTCTCTTCAACACGTTGATGCAAGGTAGAAGATACCACTACTGAAGATCAAGTAAGAAAACCCAGATAAACAAATATGAATGATGTACTGAGAACTTGTATATCAGGTCAATTGAATGACCATACCTTCTGGATAACTTGATAGCCATACATTTGAAGGCTAAGGGTCAGCACGTGACCATTGAGCTGGTCGGCCAGGTCTCTTATTTGGGACGCAGTTCCTTGCTCAACAAACTGCATACAAAATAAGAACTGTGAGGCTTAATAATTTGGTACTTTATTTACCAATCTCCGGCTTACATTAGATAATAAAGAATATGATAGACAAGGGAAAACAGTAGACAAAATTACCTTCTGAATCACATAATTACCAAAGACATCAGTATTAACGAAAGTGCTTGGGGCATAATTTCATCAAAAAACCATGTTTTCCTCTTCTACCGTGGCAGTTTCAAGTTTCTGTTGAATAAATCGACTACCATGCTGACTGGCACTGTTCAAGAAGGCCGTATTCTATAAGAAAATTGAAATTTGAAGGCCTACAACAAGTAACAGATTATAAATTTTAGTAAGTGTATACCTGAACTCAACAACATGGCCTGCAATTTCTGAAAGTTCAAAAGATTTAGTTTTATTACTTTTAAACTCATATAGTAACATGCTCAGATCCATCCCAACCCCACTGCTATTAGCCATGTTTGGATATGATCCTTTAGCTGAATGGGGGGCTGAGATGAAAATGCCCATGTTCAGACTTGTTCAAGTATGAATGTTGTTTGATATGATCCTTCTCGCCCTCCAAATTGAATAAGTCACGGTGAGCATCACTTTCGTATGTATTTTTTTTTTTTTTTTTGAAGGAGAACTAAGCTCCTAATTTTTTTAAAAACCTCACTTGCGGACGAAAACCGTGGAAACATAAATCAACAAGTAAAACCAACAGATAACAATAAAAACTCAACCCTTTTAAGTCAAAATCTAATATAAGGAAGGCTTAATTTGTCGGTCCTAATCAGACCCCTTAGTAAAGAAGGGACCATAGCCAAAGATTCCCAAGTAACAGCACAATCTCAGACGCCAGCTTTGCCAAGAAATCTGCTGGGCCATTGCCTTGCCTAAAAACATGCCGAATGGTGAAGTTGATGTCCTGAAGTAACTCCATGAGCTCAATCCAATAATCTTCTAAATACCAAATGGGACAATTAGAGGCAAAAATCCAATTTAAAACAACCATGGAATCCATCTCTATTTCCACATTACTGAAACCCAATCTGCTCAAATGTCTAACCCCATGCAACAGGGACATGAATTCAGCATAGTTATTAGTACCGAAATCAAGAGGGACGGAAAAAGCTAGCACCAAATTTCCTGATGAATCACGTACTAAACCACCAGCACTAGCCTTCTTTAAGCTCTCCCGACTGCTCCCATCTATATTTAATTTCACCCAATTTTCCCTTGGTCGGTCCCAACACACTACCTGAAAAGGTCTGCACTTCTTCCACCTGTGAGGAATATTTAAATCAGCCAACAAAGTCATCGCCTCGAGATAAAGGTTTTGAAACCTTTAATTTTTCACTCAGTTTAAATAGCCAAAATTTAATGCTTCGCCAAATATCCTCCACCGACTCCCACTTTCCTTCCATTCGAGCTCGACACCGACCGAGCCAGAGTCTCCAAGTTACAATGGAGGGAATAAGACCCATAAGTGTCATTGACGATGATTTGGAGGCTCTAGTGAACCAAGCAAAGATAGTTTCCGTCCATGTGCGTGTACGAAAGTTTTTCCTTTTTCCATCACACATTTGAGAGATCATCTGTGGTTCAATTTTGATGAAATTTCAGTATATTGTTCATGATGTCGACAACTTCATTTTGACCGGTGCTGATCGTTGACATTCATCTTCATCTGTCCACTACAAATACTCACTTGATAAAATCTTTCTTGTCACTCTTGTGATTTTCTATCTGTATAGTGATGATTTTGTGTTGAATAAAAAATATAGATATTCTTGATGTATTGGTAGCCTTTAGATATTGTTCTAGAGAAGACAATCTGTAACCTCATTATCGTTGATAGAGGAAGTTTAACTAGACTAGGTCCATTGGTTTTTTCCCTTCACATTGGAGGGTTTTCACTTAAGAATTCTTGTGTCTTGCTTGTGAGTTTATATTTACTAGATTATTAATTTAATTTACACATTGAAAATGTAGAAAAATATTCTGCTGTGATTTTTGGTATTCTCCCTAACAAAGTGGTATCAGAGCTTTGGTTGATTATTTTGTTAATTATCGGTGTGAATTAAATATGGAGGATTCATCTAGTAGTATGATGAAACTCACTTCTTCCAATTACTCAATTTGGAAGACAATGATGGAGGATGTTCTGTATTGCAAAGAGTTATTTGAGCCTATTGAGTTGACCGGTGTTAAAACAGAAAAGAAAACTGATGATGAGTGGAAGAAATTAAACAGGAAAGTTGTTGGTTGGTCATATCAGGCAATGGGTTAACCAAAGTGTCTTTCATCATGTAGCCAAAGAAGTAAATGCTTACAGTCTTTGGATGAAATTAGAAAGTTTTTATGAGCTATGGACTGCACAAAACAAAGCTTTTATGATAAGAAGGCTTGTGAGTTTAAAATACGGGAATGGACAAAGTGTTACAGAGCACCTTAATAATTTTCAAGAATTATTGAATGAGTTGTCTACCATGAAACTTGTCTTGAATTATGAAGTTCAGGCTTTACTTTTGTTGAGTTCTTTGCCAGACAGTTGGGAAACTTTGGTTGTGTCTCTTAGTAATTCTGCGCCGAGTGGTTTAATGACTATGGGTATGGTGAAAGATAGCATGTTCAATGAAGAGGTAAGAAGAAAAGAGCATGGCATTCCTTCTCATTCAAAGGCACTTGTTACAGAAAAGCGATGGAGGAGTAAAAGTAGAAAACCTCGTGGTGATAACAGTGGTGACAAGGTAATAGGAAGGTCTGCTTAAAGAAGAGGAATAAAATGTTTTCATTGTGGTAAGCTTGGGCATATGAAGAAAGAGTGCAGAAAGTTTAAAAATGAACAACTGAAAGAAAAAAGTGAAGAGCTGAAAAAATAAAAAGAAACTACAGCAGTTGCATCTAATACTGATGTGTTCATTATTTGTGATGATGCTCATGTTAATATTGCTTGTTAGGATTCTACTTGGGTAATTGATACAACAGCTTCTTTTCATATTACCTCATGTAGAGATTTCTTCTCTTCCTATACCAGTGGTGACTTTGGTTGAGTTAGGATGAGAAATGAAGCAAAGTGTCAGATTGTGGGCATCAGAGATGTGCAATTAGAAACTAACATTGGATGCAAATTGCTTCTCAAAGATGTCAAGCATGTTCCTGATATGTGTTTTAATTTGATCTCAATTGAAAAATTGGATGATGAAGGCTACCATAATCATCTTGGAGATGGAAAGTGGAAACTTAGTAAAGGCTCTCTTATTCTAGCAAGAGGAAGGAAGGTCAACACTCTCTACAGGACAGATGCAAGATTCATCAAGGGCGATGTTATTGTTGCTGAGAATGAAATCTCCACTGGGTTATGGCATAAGAGGCTTGACCACATTAGTGAGAAATGACTTCATATTCTTGCAAAGAAGCAAGTCCTATCCAATATCAAAGGTATGCAACGAATAATTTCTTTTAAGAAGTTTTCTCCTTCTAGAAGGAGTGACATTATTGATTTGTTTCATACTGATGTTTGTACTATAAATGCTAAAAGTCTTGGTGGTGCATTATATTATGTCACTTTTATTGATGATCATTCTAGAAAATTGTGGGCTTTTCTATTGAAAACTAAAGATAAGGTGCTAGATGTGTTCAACACTACATGTGAAAGTTGAAAGAGAAACAGAAAGACATTTGAAATGTGTTCGGGCAGATAATGAAGGTGAGTATAGAGGACCATTTGAAGAATACTGTAGAAGTCACGGCATAAGGCTTGAGAAAACAGTTTCTAAGACACCATAGCAAAATGGTGTAGCAGAGATACTGAACAGAACAATTTGTGAAAGAATCAGGTGTATGCTCTCTCATGCAAAATTGCCTAGTTCTTTTTGAGGTGAGACAATGAGGACAGCAATTGACTTGATCAACATTTATCCTTTAGTTCCTTTGGATGGTGACATTCCTGAAAAAGTTTGGACAGGAAAATATATTTCTCTTGAGCATGAGAGGGTGTTCGGCTGCAAAGCTTTTGTTCATATTCCTAAATATGAGAGGTCTAAACTTGATAGCAAATCCAAACAATGCATCTTCCTGGGTTATGCACATGAGGAATTTGGTTACAGATTGTGGGATCCAGTTAAGAAGAAAATTCAAAGAAGCAGAGATGTTGTTTTCTTTGTAGATCAGACCATTGAAGATGTGAATCAGAAGAAGCATGAATCTCTAAATGAAGAATTTGTTTATATGGATTTAATCTTTCCTTCTTCTGTGATACATGATGAGTATGGGGGAAATGCATTAAAAGAACAGGTTGATACAGTTGAATGAGGTGAACCTGAAATTGATGATATGGGATTAGATCAACAAGTAGAGGGATCTCCTTCAGAACCACCTACAGAAAATCAGTTAAGAATATCTACTAGAGAGGATAAGCCTTCCACCAGATTTGTTGTTGCTGAGTATGTTTTACTTTATGATGGGAGAGAGCCAGAATGTTATCAAGAGGCAATGAAACATGATCAGAAATATGAGTGGTTGAGAGCTATGCAAGAAGAGATGAAATCCTTGCATGAGAACTATACCTATAAACTGGTAGAACTACCAAAGGGTAAAAGAGCATTGAAGAATAAATGGATTTTTAGATTGATGACTAAGCCAAACAGATCACAACCAAAGTACAAGGCACGTTTGGTTGTGAAGAGATGAAGAAAGGCATTGATTTTGAAGAAATTTTTTCACACGTAGTAAAAATGTCGTCTATCAGAGTTGTTTTGGACTTGGATACTAGTATGAATTTGGAAATTGAACATCTTAATGTGAAGACTGCTTTCCTCTGTGGTGATTTAGAGGATGAAGTATATATGGAGCAACTAGAGGGGTTCATAGCAAAGGGTAAAGATCATCTTGTGTGTCGACTGGAAAAGTGTTTACATAGACTCAAGCAAGCACCTCGACAATGGTACAAGAAGTTTGACTCTTTTATGAGTGAGCACAGGTATGATAAAACTACTTCTGATTAATGTGTATTTGTTAAAAGGTTTTCTGAAGATGATTTTATTATTCTCTTACTATAAATGGATGACATGTTGATTGTTGGTCGTGATTTTGGAAAAATTAATAAATTGAAAGGAGAATTGAGTAGTCTTTTGCTATGAAAGACTTAGGCCCTACAAGATAGATCCTTGGTATAAAGATCTCTCGTGACAAAATAATGGCAAGTTGTGGCAATCTCAAGAGAGTTATATCGAGAAGCTATTAAACGGGTTCAACTTGGGTAAGGCAAAACCAGTGTGTTCTCCACTTGCTGGTCATTTGAAGCTAAGTTCAAACCAGAGTCCTACAAGTGTGTTCTCCACTTGTTGTGTCATGGCAATCCAAACTGCATAAATGTATTGCTCTATCTACCATAGAGGCTAAGTATATTGCTATAATTGAAATTAGCAAAGAGTCGCTATGGATGAAGAAATTCTTAGAAAAATTGGGTCAAAAACAAGAGAAGTATATTCTCTACTGTGACAGTCAGAGTGCTATCCATCTCAGCAAGAACTCAATCTTTCATTCAAGATCCAAGTATATTAATGTGAGGTATCATTGGATTCATAATGCATTGGAGATGAAGTTGTTATAGATTGAAAAAATCCATACTGATGAAAATGGATCAGATATGATGACAAAACAACTGCCTATGCAAAAATGCAAAAGCATGTTTAATGGAACCTCTCACATAGTCAGGAGGGGGAGATTTGTTATGATGGGTCCCTCCATGTGAGGGAAATTATGGTAATGACATACTTGTAACTTTGCTTATCATACACATATATAAGTAAATGAGAGTGGCGGTTGAAAGTGACGGACCTACACAAAAAAGATATAAAAGTGAGAAGATGAATAGACATGAGAGAAAAAGGATAGAGTCGTGCGTACGTGTACGAAGTTTTTCCTTTTTTTCTCTCATTTCCATCAAACATTTGAGAGATCATCTGTGGTTCGATTTTGATAAAATTTCAGTATGTTGTTCATGATGTCGACATATTCATTTTGACTGGTGTCGATCGCTAAGATTCATCTTCATCTGTCGACTACAAATATTCACTTGGGGAAGTCTTTCTTGTCACTCTTGTGGTTTTCCATCTGTATGGTGATGATTTTGTGTTGAACCAATAATATAAATATTCTTGATGTATCGGTAGCCTCTAGATGTTATTCTAGAGAAGACAATCTATAACCTCATTATCGTTGATAGTGGAAGTTTAACTGGATTAGGTCTCATGGTTTTTTCCCTTCGCATTGGAGGGTTTTTCACGTAAAAATCTTGTGTCTTGCTTGTGAGTTTATATTTACTAGATTATTAATTTAATTTACACATCAAAAGGATAGAAAAATATTATCCTGTGATTTTTGGTATTCACCCTTACACAAATGTATATATCAAGTAAAACAAGTACCCCCTTATGGGTAAAAAAACGAGTTTGACATAGTGCTGAAGTGCATATGTATGGACTCCAATTATACTATATTTTTTCAATTTCTGCCCTCAAAAAGGTCATATCATTCTTTCAATTCGATGCCTCTCCAAATTATGAACCAATTACTTCTACGAAGGTTTTGAGATACCACCAGCATTTACCCAAATAAAAGAAAACAACTGGTGAAAAGAAAAGATAAGCGGATACAAACGAGAAATACAGGGCAACCACTGAAATATATATTTATATTTATATTTATATATATAGAAGTCTATTGTAATGCCCCGGTTCTTAAAGTCTGAAGAGTTAGCATTTGTAACCTAAAAACTATCTCCCATAATATATTTATATACTCCTAATTTCCCATAAAATATAATTCATTTATTCAAAACTAAAAATATATGTTCATACATCAAGACTGGAGACACCAAATAAATACCTCAATCAAATAAACTAAAATCTTCACAATGACTCGGAATTATCCATGTCTCAAAATACCAAAATGAAATAAAATAATAAATCTACTAAATAAAACTCTCCAATAAATATTTGTATATTTTGACACTTATTCCTCTTCGACCATCAAACATTGTTAATACTTCCTACTCTTTACTTTCAGCTGAGACATCAAAATTATCTAAAAAATATTGTGGAGATTAGGGATGAGTTATCAACAACTCAGTAACCAAAAAACATATAATAGTATGTAAACATTATCATTATAAAGTTCAGAATGCAGAACAAAATATTTTTATTTTCAGAATGTAGAATCAAAATATGTTATCAAAAATATCAGAGCGAAAGTTCAAAAATATTCTTATTCAAAATTCATTTGACATAGCATAACTGAAATATCACATCAGAATAGAATCTCATGTTTAACCCCGTGGTAGGGTTGTGCAAACCCTGACCGCCAACCGAGTAGAAAAAGAATGTAAAATCTTCCCCTTATTCATTCTCGAAGTCCCGAGTATGCATACAAAAAAAACCACTCAGAAAACCACTTGGCTTCCAAAGTGGATGCACCAAAAATAGAAAAGTCGGTACCAACCTGAACAAAGGCCACATTTTTACACTCGTGGTAAGGTTAGAACATAATAGAAACAGAATGTCATACTAAAGATTTTCAGAGATCACATCATTTCATATTAGAGTTCAGAACATATTCAGAACATAACAGAATCAGATCAACATTATATAATTATGCGCAAATTTTCATATTTACTCTTTTTGCACAGTTCAAAAATAGAATGCTAAAAATAAGCTCATGTTTACATCGTTCATGACCAAAAATACTTTCTTCTTATATAAAGTTTCATGAGTAATTCAGAACAAATAACTAAGGTTGTTTTAAATTTCTTTTCATAATAAAACACATATATTTTCCAAAATCGACCTCAATTCATTTCTTTTATGCAAAGTCTAGCATAGGAACCCTGCTTACCTGGACTTCTTAACTTTTCAAAAGTTTTCCAACAAATAGGCACTCACAACAAGTACATGTTCGAGCATCATTCACCAACTCCTTATAAATCTTGATTCATTTCAAGATGAAAAACAATTTAATGAGTTTAAATGATTAGAATAAAAAAAGTAATGAATAAGAGAATCTATTGCCAACAGATCAAATAAAATAATTTCTATTTTAGATATAAACCATCTTCAAATAAGATTGAAGTGAGGGGAAATGGATGTGATAACACAGAACAAAGTGCTGAGCAAATATTAATCGTTACCTATAAAATAGTCACGTAACTTTCGTAAATTTTTTATCGAACACGTATTTTGATACTTAAACCTAAAATGTTAAAATAACCTATTTTTCCTAAATATCTAAAATTCTCTTCACCCTAAAATATCATTACTTCCCAAATTTCAATGATATCCATTTAATTCCTCCTACTAATACATTAATTGTAAAATAAGATTTTTGTACTAATATAAAGTGAGACAGGCCCACTAAAAATATTATACTAATTTTTTGCAAACCAACTGATGCCCATAGTAAAAATCACGCCTAACATAAAAATATACAAATTCAAACTTTAGTTGTAACTCAAATGGCATAAGTGTACTTTCATCAGAATAAATCTTTACAGGGGAAAAATAAATCTTTCGTATTTGAAAACCAAGCAGACACTAGCAAGGGTGATACGATTGAGGCTTATTGAGAGGGAAAGAGGCATGCGGCGGAGCAAGGGACTAGGCAGTGGTCGTGGGTGGTTAGCACTGAGAGAGAGAGAGAGAGAGAGAGAGAGAGAGAGAGATAGCAATGGCTTGGGGTGGTGTAAGGTGTCCGGTGGAATTTTTTGTGTAGGTGGAGACGTCGAGGTGGGGGCTGGCGACGTGCGGTGGCTCTCCTTAGATGCAGTGGTGGCGGGTTCGAGTTGTGGAATTACTATGTTTCGGTGTGGCAGCATAGGGCACTACCAGTGGTATTTTCGGTGGCTGGCGATGGTGGTGTAGGATAGCGTTATGGAGGATTTTGACGTTGCACTATGGCTGAGAGGGACGTTGGTCTATGGGTGTTCAGATGGGGATGAAATACTTTGTTTTTGGTGAGGGAAACAGATGCCTCTTAGACGTGCAATGGTAGTGTGGGCGATAGGGGCGAAGGTTTAAGGTAGTGGGCCTGGCAACTTCTGTCGTGCGAGGGAGATCTCGACACGTTGGGTGGTTTTCGTTCGGGGCTGTTATGCTATGAGATGGAGGCTAAGTAAGGGCTGGTGGTTTGTGGAGGTGCAGTAGGCTAGGCCTTGGGCAGTGGCTAGCGGCAACTATGTGGAAGAGGTGCTTCACTGAAAACTCACGCCGTGGCAACCATAATTAATTTGTTTATTAGAATTTATTTTGGAATTATATGATGTTAATTGTAGGTTCAAATATTTAGAACATGATATCTAGTTTGCGGAATGGGAATAATTAATATCATTGATTAATTAGGAATTAATTCTAGAAATTAGCATTTTTATTCTTTTGTTTGTAACAAAATATGAAGTGTTAGATGGAAGTGGTTTTTAGTAGTCTTTTATATATATATATATATATATATATATATATATATTCAAGGAGTAATCTTAAACAGAGATCGATCCAGATCAAGTATTGCAGTTGTGTTTTCCCCTTAATTTGTTGTCTCCATGTTTGTTGGAAGCCACCAAAAGATTGTGGTAGTGGTATGGCAAATAGTGAAAAATCTCTTTGAAATCTAATATAGGATACAGAAAGTTGCGTTGCTATTTAAGAGAAATTCTATTTGCAGTCCTCACTTGGGGACTGCATATGCAGACCTTTTATTAAATGAGAGAAAACATCATTTTAAGAAGGATAATTTTGTAATTTTAAAAAATTTTAAAGTTAAAATTATCTAGACTTGCATTGCAGTCCCCATTTGGGGACTGTACCTAGCATTGCTCTATATATATATATATATATATATATATTGAGCCATATAACTAAGATGCATCTGTATCAATTAACCATGAATAAGATATATTTCTATTTCTAATGCTGTTCGCGATCACTAACCAGGTCTCTTATAAGTATTATTATTATTATTATTATTATTATTCTATAAGCATCACTTTTTGCCGGCCTAATATATTCTAGATTCAGTATTATTTTATTTTATAATATACTATTTCATAACTTTGTTGTCACAAACACTTATTTGCGGTGACAATAATCGCCACAAATTAGTATTTGTGGCCAAACCTCAAGAGTCAAGATGAGTAATATTTTTTGTGGGAAAAAAAATAAAATGTCTTTTGCAGCCATATTTAACCATGGTGTGTATATTTTTGCTATATAATATATGATTTTTTGCAGCAACAAATATCGCTGTAGAAAGATATTGTATTTAACATTATTAGCATCCACCTAGCGGCGACAAAAAGGAATAATTTTTTGTGGCAACATTTACTACTTTTTGCTTGATTTTTAGCACTGCAAAAAGTGATTTTTTGTAGTGCCATGTTTAATTCTCATTAATAACATATATACCCCAAGACTGGAAAGATGGAGAAAAATATGACTTGGGAGTACAGTTGTATTTATAGACGTCTAGCTAGATATTGTTACAATCAGTTTTTATATTTGAGAAAAGATATTTATAACTGTAAATTGTACAACCACTACGTAATCGCTTTGAAAAAGTGAATAAAATATGAGACCCACATGAAAAAAATTAATTTTTTAATAGTAGACCTCACTCTTTTTCAAAGCGATTACGCGGTGTTTATATACTTCACGATTGTATGTAGAATTACTCTTTATATTTATACCTTTCAAATAAATTCTTACTGTATTTTCATTGTTATTATGCTTACTCAGAGAATTAGAAAAATTTTTTAATGCAATTATTTATATTGTTAGCAAATAAAATTCTCAAGTAACTTGGTGAGTATCAACATAGTCGGAGTCAAATTTCCTTAAATCTGACTCAAGTAATCCGACTCCGACTTTGACTTTGTCGGAGTTCAAATTTGAACTCTGCCTTGGATTTTGATTTGTGTAGGCTCCGATCCGACTCCAACTTCGGCTTGTCGGATTTAGACTTTTTTTTAGTTTCATATTTAGCCCATTTTTAAAAAAGAATTTTTGTGGGCTTTCAAGTTTTAGTTTTTTCAAAAATTAAAAACAAACTAAATCATTCACTGCTAATTTACTTCTATACTAATTATTTAACTTATTTTTATACCAGTCTTATATTATAGTGTCTAATTACATTTTATCATAGTATAGTATTATATATTATTTCAGTGTATAATTTCATGTTATTATACCATAGTATTATGTGTTATTAACTTATTATATTAGATTTATTTGTATAATAATGTCTCTCTTATTTCTATACAAGAATACTATAGTGTCTAATTACATATTATTATACATTAGTATTACATGTTATTATACTTTAGTAAATTAGTATTTTGTGTTATTAACTTATTATACTAGGCTTATTTCAATATTAATGTCTAACTTATTTCTATATTTGATTATATATGGTAGTAATATTATGATGCTTACATATACTAAACTATTTTTAATTTATTTACAAGTATATTATTTTATAATAATTAGCTCATGCTAGTATATTATTGAATTTCACTATATAAATTCTAGTTATATAACTATATAAATATATTAGTATATATGATAAATATATAAATAAATACATATTTTTTTAAACATAGGTACAATACTAAAATCGGATTCAAAGTCAAAGTTAGATTCGGAGGACAAAGTAGGAGTCGAATCAAATCGAAATCGGTCCAACAACACATCCAACTCCGACCAAAAAAAAAAAAAAAAAGAAATCGACTCCAAAACAAAGTCGGAGAGGAGCTAGTGCGAAGTCGGATTCGAAGTCAAATTTTCAAGTTTTTTCTCAGACTTGACTTTTAATTAAAGTCATCATTTTAAACATAACCATTATAAACACAAATGCGAAGGATCACAATTAATTAAGATTTATTATATAGTTTTTTAAAAGTACTATATACATAAATATATTTTATAAAAGTAAACTTAAAAACCGACATGACTATATAAATTGTATATCTACTTTACAATAAAAGTAATTTTATAATCGAACGTATTAAATCTAACCATATCAATTTATAAGTTTACTTTTATGAAATCCTTTTTATTACTAAAACATTTCTCTTTTTTTTTCTTTTTTTTTTTTTTTTTTTGTATCTAAACTCTAAACATATTTTACAATTAAAAGAGAGATGCACACAATATTTGGGCCCAACGGAATTGTTGAACTTATCATATAATCAGACTTCATGCAGAATTTCCCATATTGTATAACTGCTATATTGCAATTCCTAATCACAGTCACTATCACTCCAAGCAGCAACAAATTAGCAGCAGTCAAGTGACCATCTTCCAGTTTTTAACCATTTTACATTCTAAAACATCAATATAGATCACATGCAATGGAAGGAAAAGCTAAAAGGGAGGTGGTCACAGCTGCCAAAGCCAAAACCATATAGGCTTGCTTGGCAACAGACCACCCACAATAAGAGAGGCCATCTCACTGAAAAGCATAAAACCTTCGAGTCTGCATGCTTTATAAAATTGTGGTGTAATCCACAGAGCAGGCAACAAAAATTACCTGGACTAATACCACAGAAACTTCACTGGCAATGCAAACATAATGCTGTTTAGCAATTCAGGACGCCAACCACTCACCACCACAACCAATTAACTCTTTTGAAGTTGCTTTAAGTCGGGCGCCTCGTTGCCTTTCCAAAAACACATAGAAAGCCCATTGGAATCTTCTTACACAGTCCATACGCTGTCAAGACTCAAGTCACATGTCAGAGACAGACCACAGGTTTGCTTCTGTTTCTGTAGCTCGTCTCTCATCCGTCCTTTTAAACAATCCCTTCTCAAATCCTATAAGATGCAAAACAGCAAAGTTAATCAGTTCTAATAACTAAACGTATTCTCTAAATACTTGTCTTTTTTCTTTGGCTCTATGTTTCCAAGCACAAGAATCTTCCTGTGGTAACAACATGACTGGGATCGCCATATCATGGCACACTGGAAGATACTCAAGGAAAGGTCCATAGCTTCTCTGAAAGGTAAATAAGAAATATCTGACTCAAGAATGGTAGAGGTGAACCAACCGTTACTACGTTCAACTCCATCCCAATGTCTTCCTGGTCTTATGCCATATTGATTTAGTGCAGCATCTAATCCTCTTTTTAACCAGCTGTGGACAGGAATGTCCTGAGGAACAACAAACCGATTCCTTCGTCTCCTCACTATCCCCTAGGTTTGGGAGAACCATTTCAGGATGCTTTTTCTGCAATATTTTTTTTTATCAGTAAATAAATATTTTATTGATAATAGGCAAAGCCAAGTACACAGGACATATACAAGAGCTACACAGGATGCTTTTTCTGCAATATGTCAGAGAGATGTTGAATAAGAAATCAATTCTATAATTTTGGCAGCAAAAAATAAGACAGTCAATAACTTACCTTCACCAAATGCGCCATGGGATCACCCCATCTTAATCTCTCCTTCAGCATGTTGTATAGTTCTGGATCATCCCTGCATCAGAGAATCCGTCTATCAATTCCAACACGCCACTAGGTACACAAAAGAAGACGGGATGAAAGTACAGTGTAGTGCCTTAGTTAAACCGAAGATGGATAGCCAAGCAGTCGAGCATGCTTAATGTTTCATCGAGATTTTTTTTTTTTTAGAACATTTCTTTTCTTACAAAAGTATTTTATTATGTCCAATTTCATACAAACGTGTATTTCCACAATACCCAATGATTACACCATCATATTGAGAACAAAATCATCAAGATAGCCCAAAATTTGATCATATGCCATTATAAAGCAAAAATTTACTTGGGTACAATAAAGGAACAGACTTATATCAGGCCAGCAACAATACGCCCATTATTACAAATGTAAAAAAATACACCCATTATTGTGGTGAATTATATTTCCCCTAGTATAATATCATCTAAACAACAAGAAGCCCAGATGTTTGTGGCACAATAAAACGTCTAAATATGCAAATAAAAAATGTCAGCACAACAATGCAAGTAAAAAAAAGACCTTAAAATCTGGTTTTTTTTCCCATATTAAAAAATAAAAATAAAATAAAATCTGGTATCTTTGGTTTACCTGGTTCGTGCAAATGGTTTTTCCTTCTCAAGTTCCAATTCCTGCAGCTTACCTTCAGCTTCCCGCTTTTGAGTCAAGCCCTTCCCCCATTCCAACTTCTTCTCCCGATTAAAATGCACAGGAAATGAAAATTGACTCTTCAACTTAAAGAAAAGGGACTGCATTTAGTTTTCAAAGAAAGAAGCTTCGAACTCACGCTACAATATTAAAACTAAAAAGATGCCTGAGTCCATAACTATGATGAACTTAACATATTATTTACGCAAGTTTTTACATCCTCTACAATCTCATGGTTTAACTGCCTTCCATAATAGAATTTCAGAGCGTCTGCCAAGCTTAAAAATAGTCATTTGTATTGATAACCACCAAGTCTCTTTGATAACTAGCAGAATTACTGTAACATTAGCACCAAAGCCTCATAAGAGATAAAAAGAACAAGGAAAATTTTTCAGAGTCATGAACATCATCAGACTGCAATTGTACAAGCCTGAATCTGTCCCTTCCACAATTAAGTTCTTGAAAGATTTGGGAAATATGAAAGGGCAAAAAAGAATAAGAAAAAAGAAACGCCTCTCGTGAAAAACTTCACAAGATGAGATTGCTTGGCCCACCACCCACATAAACATTTATCTAACACATAAACTCACATATACGCCCCATACCCAACTTGCCATCGCCCCCCACAACTCCACTGGAGCCATTTCTTCTCTGGACTAAACTTTAGTCATTTATCCAACCATCAGTCGAAAGCAATGATACTGATAAAAAGAATAGTAAAAATCAATGACCTATTTGTTTCAAAATAAAATAAATTGCTTATTCAGCCAAGTTAAAAAGAAAATGGATCAATTAAAGCTCCCACCCCCCAGCCCAATAGTTGTCCACTCATCCACTCATCGCAAACAAATAACCGCAAAATTTTTACCAATTCATATCTATACATCTCAAGTTATGTTTAACTCAAAATGTTCCATTTTGAAGAAAAAAATGTTAACTTTATAAGACAATATTATACAGTACCTAATAAATTAAAAAAAATGGTTGTAAATTCCTTAGAAGTATGTCACTCTAAAAGAGGCAGCAAGGTAAAAATAGGGAGACTTTATGACTGCTTTTTTTTTTTTTTTTTTTTTTTGATAAATAAGAAGTTTTATTAATCCACGTAAAAAGGCAATGCCCAAGTACACAGGAAATATACAAGAAAAAGCCTAGTTACAAACTACACGCTACGGAAAGTAGCATAAAAGTCATTAAAATTCCCTCCATTCAATACAATAGAAGAAGCCCAAAGTAACAAAGTGTGATAGAAAAATTTATGACTGCTATCAAGACAAGATTTTTCACAATCAAGATGAAAAATTTCTCGATTTTGTTATATTGAAGCAGTTGTGTTGTTCCATCTTAACCATTTGTCCAGTTTCATTCTTTGTGTTTTTATGATTGAATTTTCTCTTTTTTAGTAGCAATATCTGAAACTTCCTCAGATAAAGATGGGTGAGTACATGGATAGGAAGATGGTAGATTCGAATGTTGTTAACATTGAACTTAAGTCTTTTGTGGTGGTGAGAGATGGTTCTGGGGTGATCATCACTGAACGTGGTTGGAAGTTTGTAAAAAAACTACACTTGGGATCAACTGCAACAAGTTGGTTTATTAAGGCACTGAATGACTGCTTGAAGGTAAGGAAAAGAGAGTTCTACATAGCTCATTAGGAAGGAGATAGGGGCTTTATAGCTCAACGATGTTCCAACCCTCAAGGAGCATTCATGGCATTGGTGGAATATAAACAAGGGGGTCGTCGGAACTGTATTTTTATTCCTGAGGACCGTGAGGGAGCGGGATGGAGGAGGTTGATGGAGGTCTTGAGGGAGGTCCTTCCAGCGTCGACGGCAGTGCTGCCTCATCACTCCAGCGGCAGCATGGTAGCTTTACAGAAACCGAGCTACCTGGACATTGCTCGAGGTACTGTTAGACTGGGCTCTAGCTCTGACATGCGTGGGAGGGATGGTGGTTTGGTTGGGGTGCAGAGGAGTGGGGAGGATGGCAGGGGATGTGACGGACTTGACAAGGAAAGCATGGTTCGTCTCTTGTCAGAAATGCAAACTCAAATTTGTATTCTGCAGAGGAACATGGAGTTAGTGAAACGCAGCGTTGAGGAGGGGGGATGGAGGGAGTTGGGCTTGGGTCAGGCAGAAGGGCCTAGTTCTAAAGGGAAAGGGATCTCTGCCTATGGGCCAATGAATGTCCAGCAGACCCATAAGGCCTCCTGCGTGGCTCAACAGGCCCAGCCTGTCAAGCGGCAGGCCGCAGGGATAGCTTGGAGACGTCGGCCTCCAAGAGCCGAAACTCCATCATCGTCGGGTGGGTCTCAACACCCACCGCCGACAATGGACCAGGGGTTGCCGTCAGAGGGGACGGGCATTCCGTTGACATCTGGGGTGCCGGAATCATTGGCAGCACTCCGAGAAATAGAGGAGAAAGGTGCGATGGAGGTCGACGGAGGTTGACGAGGTGTCCAATCATCGGGACTTGCACAGATAGGCGCAATGGAGGTCTCCGATGTCTCTCTGACATCATTGCAGTAGTTTAGTCCACTGGGGAGTGACGCTTCAGGGGAGATGGACGCGGATCCAGTCTCGGGACCTGCACAGTTGGGTGCGACAGAGGTCGCTGATGCCCCTGCGGCGTCGAGGAATGCACAGAACATTCCACCGACCACCTGCGAATGTTCAGGTGCAGTTCGGGCAATGCCCATGGCGGCGGAAGTGGCTGAGGGGGCTCTGGAGGCTGTGGAGGTCGAAAAAGTTGGGCTTTTTGAGAAAATTTTGAAGGATGGGGAGGTGGATGAGGGGTATAACACTCGGGAGTTGTGGTTAGTGGATATGGAAGGAGGGATTGATAGGGGTACTGGGTCATCTTCAGTGGTGTTGAAGGAGGCTGACTCTATGGTTCAACCAGTGGATCAGCTTATGGGCAGCGGTATTGAGGGTGATAAGGATGAGTTGGAAAGTCCTATCCCGTTACGCATTATTTCTCCAGAGCCAGTGTACAATATAACAGAAGATTGGCTGTTAAAAAAAGTAGAGGAAGTTCAAGAGTGTGTGGGAATCTCGTTTGCTGGGTATGAAGATCAGTTTAAGGCCCTTTTGATTGCGATGGAGGTAGGGAGACCTACAGCTCTGAAATCAGCAGTGAAACAGGACTGGGAGTTGAAACGTCTCAAATGCTCTATTAATTACGATAACAAGGAGGGAAGTGTGGGGAGAGAGAGGTTGGAGGGTAAGGGTACTTCGTTATTTAATGAAGCCTAAAATTCTTTCTTGGAATGTAAGGGGGATCAATGACGTGAATAAACGTCTCCGTATTAGATCCCTCATTCGTAGTTGGAAGGTTGACATTGTATGTCTTCAAGAGACTAAGTTGTGTGGTGTTGATAGATACATAATTCGTAGCTTGTGGGGCTATTCCTTTGTGGGGTGGTGTTTTTTAGCTTCATCGTGGGCTTCGGGAGGTGTGTTGGTAATGTGGGATAAGCGAGTGGTGGAGATGGTAGAGGATTGCATAGGGGCATTCACAATGGCTGTATCTTTTAGGAACATTGCGGATGGGTGGAGGTCGGCATTAGCGGGTGTGCATGGGCCCAATATAGATAGAGATAGAAGCTTTTTGTGGGAGGAATTGGCAGGTCTTCAATCCTTATGGGATTTACCCTGGGTTTTTTGTGGAGATTTTAATATTGTTCGGTTCCCTAGTGAGAGGGCAGGGGCCTCTACGTCGTCAGGGGCAATGGAAGCCTTCTCAGAGTTGATCTTTGATCTGAATCTTGTGGATCTTCCGCTGGTTGGGGGGGCCTACACTTGGTCCAATAGCCGAGGGGGGTCCGGGCTGGACAGATTTCTAGTCTCCTCTTCTTAGGAGATGCACTTTCCGGATCTACGTCAGAAAAGGCTGCCACGTGTTTGCTCCTATCATTTCCCAATTTTGCTTGATTGTGGTGGAATTCGTGGGGGTAGACATTCCTTCAAATTTGAGAATATGTGGTTGGAAGTGGAAGGATTTGCGGACAAGGTAAAGGCTTGGTGGGACAATTATTCTTTTGAGGGTACCCCTAGTTTCATAGTGGCGGGTAAACTTAAAGCCCTCAAGTATGACTTGAAGAAATGGAACGAAGAAGAATTTAGACATACGGAAGTGCAGAAAAATATCCTTTGGGATGAGTTGCAAGCTTTGGAGGAAGGGGTAGTTAATGCGGATTCTTTATTACGGAAGAAAGTGGTGGTGACCGAAATTGAGAAAGTTTTGTTGTTGGAAGAAATATCTTGGAGGCAAAAATTCAAGGGCAATTTGGTTGAAGAAGGGGGATAAATGTACTAAGTTTTTTCACAAGGTGGCTAACTCACATAGGCGCAACAATGTTATTGAAGTACTCCATTCCGGTTCAAATGTGTTACATTCTTCCGAAGAAATCCAAGACCACATAGTGCAGTATTATGAGAATCTCCTTGCTGAAAAAGAAGAATGGCGTCCCAAACTAGATGGTTTACCCTTTGCTCAGCTGGATTTGGATGTAGCAGGTTGGTTGGAGAGGCCGTTTGATGAAGAGGAGGTGCATCTTGTGGTGAAAAGTATGTGCAGAGACAAAGCACCGAGTCCGGATGGCTTCTCTATGGCTTTCTTTCAAGAGAGTTGGGACATAGTGAAGGAGGAAGTGATGTAGATCTTTCATGCTTTTCATACTAGTCAAAAGTTTGAGAAATCACTAAACGCCACTTTCATTGCTCTCATTCCGAAAATAGTCGGTGCATATGAATTGAAAGATTTCCGGTCTATTAGTTTGGTAGGTGGGATATATAAAATCATATCAAAGGTGTTAGCTAATCGTATGAGTTTGGTCATGGACAAACTCATTTCCAAACCTCAAAATGCATTTGTAAGGGGTCGGCAAATTCTGGATTCAGTTTTGATAGCAAATGAGTGCTTGGACAGTCGGTTGAGAGAGGGCATGCCGGGGGTCCTTTGCAAGCTCGACATGGAGAAAGTTTATGACCATGTGTGTTGGGATTTTCTCCTTTATATGCTTAGACGATGTGGTTTCAGGGATAGATGGTGTGAATGGATTAAACATTGCGTCTCAACCGCTCGGTTCTCGATACTAGTCAATGGAAGTCCTTGTGATTTTTTTCATTTTTCCAGGGGTTTAAGACAAGGGGATCCGCTATCCCCATTCCTTTTTGTTATTGTAATGGAGGCATTGAGTCGTATGGTGGACGCAGCTGTAAGGGGGGATTTCTTGCTGGTTTTTCAGTGGGAAGCAATAGTAATACCAGTTCCATTTCTCATTTACTTTTTGCAGATGATACGCTCATTTTTTGTGATGCTGTTAGTGGACAGATTCAAGCTTTAAGGGCAGTTTTGTTGTGTTTTGAAGCTGTTTCGGGACTCAAGGTGAACTTGGGGAAGTCGGAGTTGGTTCCGGTGGGGGAGGTGAACAATATAGCCTCTTTAGCAGAGTTACTAGGTTGCAAAATTGCCTCTCTCCCTATGAAATATCTTGGTCTCCCCTTGGGGGCGTCTTTCAAAGCAAGGAGTATTTGGGATGGAGTGGTAGAGAAGGTTGAGCAACGACTTTCAGGATGGAAGCGGCTATATCTATCGAAAGGGGGGAGATTAACCCTTATCAAAAGTACTCTTTCCAACCTTCCCACTTACTATCTTTCTCTATTTCCATTACCGGTGGGTGTGGCAAACCGGTTAGAAAAGTTGTTTAGAGCTTTTTTGTGGGGTGGATTGGGGGAGGAATCCAAACTTCACCTTGTGAGTTGGCAAAGGGTGAGCTGTCCATTGGCGAATGGGGGGTTAGGGGTGCGAAATTTGTGTGTTTTCAACAAGGCACTCTTAGGGAAGTGGTTGTGGAGGTATCATATGGAAGGGAATTCGCTGTGGAGAGAGGTTATTGATCATAAGTATGGTTGTGTGTGGGGGGGATGGTGCTCTAAGGAGGGTAGGGGGTCTTACGGAGTAAGCCTGTGGAAATTCATAAGGAAGGGGTAGAATACCTTTGAAAAACATCTTAAGTTTGAGGTGGGTGATGGAACACGTATCCGCTTTTGGTTCGATGTATGGAGTGGGGAGAGCCCTCTTTGTTTGGCTTTCCCAGTTGTTTTTAATTTGGCTAGAAATCAGCAAGCCCCAGTTTCAGAAGTTCTATGTCGTGCCAATGGGATGGTCACTTGGAATGTCACTTTCACAAGAAATGTTCAGGACTGGGAACTAGAAGAGCTGGCAGATTTTTACAGCTACTTGTATTTAGCAAAGCTAGGGGCCAATGGGGGAGACCGTATGTTGTGGACTCACATGAGGAAAGAAAAGTTTACTGTTAAATCTTTCTACAATGTTTTGACAGCCCTACAGCCCACTTTCTTTCCTTGGAAGAGTATATGGAAGGTATTAGTACCTTCTAAAGTTGCTTTCTTTACTTGAACAGCTGCTCTTGAGAAGATCTTGACGGTTGACAATTTAAGAAAACGAGGTATGATGATCACGGAGTGGTGCTACATGTGTAAAAAGTGTGGGGAATTGGTAGATCACTTGCTCTTACATTGTGAGGTGGCTGGGGAGCTTTGGGCTGATATTCTTAATAGAGTGTGGTGGATTTATTAGCATGCTGGAACAGACCTCATAGTAGTGTCCAACTAGCAGCCGTGTGGCGGATGATTCCTTTGTGCTTAATGTGGTGTTTATGGTTGGAAAGGAATGACAGGTGCTTTAATAACAAGGAGCATGCAATGGGGGAAATCTGGAACTTTTTTGTATTCTCTATTTTCCAGTGGTTTTCTGCTATTGTATTGAAGGGAGGGAATGTTCATGAGTTTTTATCTTCTTTCTAGTCTACTAGAATGTAATTAGGTGCCTCACTTAGTATATTTCCTGTGTACTTGGGCTTCGCCTAATTTCATTCACATCAATAAAGATTATTACTTATCAAAAAAAAATTTCTCGATTACCCAAAAAGAAAAAATATCCAGAATGTGCAATAGAATTAAATGGATCAACTGCTCAGCAGAAGGATAACCTTAACAAATATGTATATGCACTCTTTATCCTAATATATCCGTTAGAAACACCAATTTCCTTCATTCATGAGAATTGTAATTCTTGTAATAAAATGGAAATTTCTTTTATGAAGAAACATGAAAAATACTGAAGGGCCACAGTGGCACTTGTCAGCATAATTGAGTAACATGGGCTCAAGGGTAAAAGTCGACAATTACCAACAAAAGAAAACAGAAAGAAGGAAGAAGGGAGGGACAGATATAATGTGGTAATGATCTCTAAAACTGTAATTCTCTCAACATGAACATCAGACGTTTCTTGCCATCAGCAGCTTGCACTGATATTCTACATTTTTTTTGTAAGTAAGAAGATCTTTATTAATCAGCAGTTTGCATGGATATTCTACATATCTCCCACACCAAGAAAAAAACAGAGAGAGAAGAAAAGGGGGAAATGATAATCCAAGAAAAGAAAAAAATTTCGTGAACCTCATAAAACTAGCAAAATTAATGAATGTTGACCATTACGATGGTGATGATGATGATGATGGTTGCCATAAATAATAATTGTTATTATCAAATTAATGGTCAATTACTAAAACTTCCAGCAGAATCTGGATCAAGACATTATTCACTGATCAAACATGACTCACAATACTCACTATACCACTCCTCACAGACTTTTTTCTTTTTTGATCAGTAAATTGGAATTTTATTAAAAATAGTCTAAGCCAAATACACGGGACAGGTTTAAGGTATAAAATACTCACAAGAATTTTATTAAAAATACTCACTATACCACTCCTCACACGAGTCCATGACAGGTTTAAGGTTCTATTCCAAAGTACCTTGGGCTTCTCTTCTACATTTACTTTCTGCCTTGACTTCAAAAAGCTTCCTTCAATATGCATTCCCCTGCAGCATTAGGAGCCAAAGCAAAGAATGTAAGCATTGCCAACTCAGACATAATATCAAAAAAATAATGAAAAAATTAGTTTTGTTCACCTTTTATCTTATCACGATATACAGGTTCCGCACCTCGACCACTTATAGAAGGATCCATCTCTTTAAACCTACAGAGAGGAATGAATATCAGACACAATAAACAACTTATATTCACTGAACATAAACTTAAAAGGAGCATGCAGAATAATATAAGCCGGAAGTGTCGGTTTTACCTTAACCAATCAGTCTTCTTAGTTCTAGCAATCTCTTCACTGATCTCTTTGCCAGTAAGCAGACCTGTTTTTCGTTGCTCATTCCTGAAGAAAAGATGCACGCGACGCATTGGTTTCAGTTGAACGTTTATGTGGAGGGGAAAGATCAGGCGACCCAGGAATCTGGAAATCCTCCCTGGTCTTCCTTGGGGGTGAAAGGTCCGACCCTGGAGAAGCCTGGAAGTCATCTTGGCACGAAGGACCACGACTCCTCCATCTAGGAGGAGAAATGTCAGGAAAATCAGATGTTGTATCGTTCTGTTGGTGCTTCAGCCACTGTCGTGAAGGTGACAAATCAGAGCTACCTCTGCCAAAATCTGCAGGCTTCAATTCATGTTCTGGTGAAGGTGTGTCATTCCGGACTGCCGGCTTACGTGGTGGTGACATATCAGAATTTGGATCATTAGAATTAGTGGCTTTGGGAGAGAGAGAAACCCAACCACTTCCATCCTCTGATATGGCATTATATGGACGCATAGCCTTCAGTTGTTCGAGCCTCTTCATCCGCTTAACCTCAATGTCCTCATCAACTTGTGGCTTCTCTTCATCTACATCAAACGACAGAAAATGTTCTTATTACCATTATAACAAACTCAACTAGATACGGAATACTATATACTAGAAACCAAAATGCAATGACTTTTACCAGCTGAATCATCATTGTTTTCCTCTTCAAGATTAAATGGTTTCTGCCAAACTGGATCTTCATTCACGACTAAAACACCTTTTACATCTGGTTTACTTTGGACCACCTTCTTCCTTTTTTTTTATTTTCCTTTTCTTCCTCATCATTGCTCTCATATCTCTTCAGATATTCTTTAAGCGACTTGGATCCCAAAGTTGAAGCCGCCGCCATCATTCAATATCAATGGCCTTGAACTTGCAGGAAAGACAATATTACTGCATTTGATTTTCAACGAAAAAAAAAAAAAAAGGATTTTAAACCCATTAGAATTACCAACATAGAAGCAGCAGAATCTATTAACAGCTTCAATTGCCTATATCAGCAGCTTGACTACATATCACAATCTCCCAGTCTAATAGGCAAGAGATCAGAAAGAAACCGGGCAATATAAATATCAAGTTGCATCCATTTTCATTCACACATTTCTATGCCATGAATTCAGACTCTTCAAGAAGCGACGAATCTTGATTGACAGAATACAATAAACTAAAAAAACATTGATAATTGACACAACTCCACAAACGCATTTAATTTAATTTTACATATTACAACTTCACCTAGAATTTGTTTCATTTCTTTTCTTTTTTTTTTATGTCGAAGTTTTTTCATTTCTTTCTCCCATGCAATTCATTAACTTATACACACAACATCTACCTATCCATACATAAATATATTATCGGCAATAGGTCTGAGAAGGTATCTACAAATATCCGATTTAGATATTTGTACCCTGTCAAAGTAAGAAACCATGGCATATATGTTTGGAATAGATTCCATTTTGAAAGAGTTGCAAAAGCACTATCTCGTTGAAGGTTCTATACATCTGCCCTTTCTCAAGGCTATCTTGTATTAGGGTCTTTGATAAGTAGTCTCTCAGAAATATGCCGCCCAAATTGGAAATTTCTTCCTTCTGACCTCTCTTTCTAGTAATAAAGGAGAGCTGTTTCACTCATCAAAAATAAAAAGAAAGAAAAGGAGAGCTGTTTCTAGGAGGGTTGTTGGCACGGGCATGAACAGTTTGGACCTTAGGCTATGACATTTGTGAAGGAGTTTAACCTACCTATACAGACAAGATTAACCATTAGAATATAATGCCTATCGGGGACCACAAAGGTGGAGAATCCCCATTAATATATTTCTGAGGAAAGTTAGGTTTCAAATCACAACATGGTCAGGGATAGATTTAGTTTCCCAATGAATTTTTCTGATATGGTCCTGCTTGTAAAAATAGGTTAGGCCATAGATTTTGGGATGGATCGGTCAATTGACTAATTAAGCATTAATGTTAGGTGGTCTCATTTAAACAAAAAATACTCTTTCTACACAGTAAGTACCCAGAAAGAAGAAATGATATTCTTTCTTGTGATACCCCACACTGACTGATGAGTGTTGATTATGAATGGGATCTTACATTGCTTGGAGGGATAAATTCTTGCTTTTTATAATAATTCCAATAAGGCTCCAATTTTATCTTTGACCAGTCCTTTTGGAATTTGGAGTATGGACCAAATGTGGCTTGGGCCTCCCTTGGGCATCACAAATGGTCCCAAGCAATGTGGGATCCCATACACCCCCTACACTCATCACTCAGTATGAAATTTTACATTTCTAAACTTTCTTTCATGCTTCCTCTCATACAAAAAGCTCCAAGAAACTGTTTCTTGGCCCCTAAGTTTTGCAATGGCCCACATCATATCCACTCACCTTCATAACCAAACGTCTTCTACTCTCCATCGATGTGCTTTATCTTCCAACTCCCTCTTTACAACTCTTCGCTAGTCCTCTCCCTACCTTCGTGTCTCAAACACAAACACACTATGGCCTACATTGTCCCTAACCACACCTTCGCCACCAAATGCTGTATGCTCTCCATTGATCTACTTTCTCTTCCAACTCCCTCATTTACACCATTCTCTTACTTTTTGTCCCAACTCATCGTCGCTCCTCTGTCTACCTTCACTTCTCAAACATGCTCCCAAGTCCAATAGTTGAGCCTACCAAATCTCGAACCAGTGCATAAATCTTCCCAAGTTGCTATAATCTGGTGCATTTGCAAGGGTACCATTCCAATACCTGGAGGGGAGAAGCAGAGAAAAATTTGGATGCTCTTGGTACAGTTTGAAAATGGAGTTATGCCACCAGTCTCCCCATGATCCAGAACAGTTTTCAGACATGTTTAAAATATATAGTTGTGATTTCACAACTGATCTTAGTTCACATTCTATTCACTATCAATCAATAGATGAGATTTGTATTGGGAAGAACAGAGTGGTGCCTGCTCAGAAGATACAAAGTCACGGGAAAGATTATCATAAGATGTTTATATGCATGACAAATAAGAAAACTCACATATTAGCTATTTCATAGGACACGGGAAAGGAAAGGCTGTATTCTCAAAGAGAAGGAACATGTTGACAAACAGATGTTCTGACAAGTTGATTACTGAGATTGAAGGTCATAAGTTTGAGTCTCCTTAGGTATGATGGGTCAAACTTCCCCACACTTCATATGTTTCACCCACTTTCTTATGATTCACTTGCTGTCCCATGTAAAACAGATAGCATCATATCCACTTGTGGGGGTATTTTATCTCCAGACAGGAAAACATGAGCCTTCCCTTTCAGCAGAATCCAACTGCAGCCAGGAACCTTTTTGACACCCTCCAGTTGCATCTTCTTTCTTATCATTGTCCCCTCAACATGCCACCCCTTTGCTCTGTATATGTTACAGAGCACCACATGGGCAGCCGCATTTAAAGGATCCAATTCAAAGAGTCGCTGGGCTGCACGTCTAGCAATCTCGGTAGTTGTCTCATGAAAACTACATACTCCAAGCAATGAACCCCAAACGGCACGATCTGGTTCAAGAGGTAGTCTAAGGACTAGCTCCTCTGCTTCTTTTAGTTTCCCAGCTCGGCCCAAAAGATTAATCATGCAAATATAATGCTCTAAACCTTTTTGAATTGCATAAACATCACTCATGGCATTAAATAACTCCCACCCTCGACTGACCAGCCCTGCATGGCTACATGCTGATAGGACACCCAAGAAGGTAACAGAATTTGGGTGGGCCCCAGATCTAAGCATGTCTTCAAAGATCTTGAGGGCTTCATTTGCCAGCCCATGATGTGAAAGCCCCATGATCATGGAATTCCAAGAAATTAAATCCCGAGAAGTCATATTTGAGAATATGATGTGCGCATCGCCTATCTCCCCACATTTTGCATACATTGACATCAAAGAATTCTCAAGAATCAAGTCGAATTCATATAATGTTTTTATCAGCATGCAATGGAACTGCTTTCCCTGATCAAGATATGACAGTGTACCTGCTGCTCCAAGAAGAATAGAATATGTAGAATTCAGAGGTAAAACACAATGGACTCGCAATTCTGAGAATAAGCAGGTAGCTTCTGCAAAAAGCTCATTTTGAACAAGTCCAGAAATCATTGCAGTCCACGCAACTGCATCTCTTTGAGGCATATTATGAAACAGATGACAAGCCTTCGATACTTGGCCAACATCAAAATAGCCCTTAATCATAGAAGTCCATGAGATCTTATCTCGGATGGGTACCATGTCAAACAAATGTTGAGCCTTTTCGAGCTGCGCTGTACGAATATAGCCATTGATCATAGAATTGTAAGAACGTTTATCTGGGTTTTTCATAAAAATAGAGTGTGCAAAGTCCATCATACCAAAAGTAGAGTACATGTGAATGAGGCTCCTATGGAGCCTGCCATCATAATCATCATGGTCCCAACTTTTAATAATCAGTTGAGCATGCAATTGCATGCCAAGACGAGCAAAACCTACACCTGCACAAGCATAGGCAAGTGAAATGAAAGTCTCTCCATTTGGTTTTACTTCAAAATCCCCACTCATTTCAAGAAAAAGCAACAAAGCCTCTATATATAAGCTATTCCGAGTGAATGCACTGATCATGGCTGTCCAAGAGACAATGTTCCTCTCAGGCATTCTTTGAAACAGACTATACCCCTCATCCACATTACCCACCCTACAGTAACCAGCCATCATGCTGGTCCAAGTGACCACATTCTTCTCTTCCATTTCATCAAACAATGCTTTTGCTTCTTCTATTCTACCATTCTCAACATACCCTGCAATCATGGCATTCCAAGAAACTATGTTCTTATCTGGCATTAGTTGAAAAACCAGACTTGCTTCCTCCAAATCCTTGTTCCTAATCAACCCTGCCAACATGGAATTCCAAGACACAATATTCCTTTCTGGCATCACCTCAAATAACCACCGTGCATCGTCTATCCTCCCTGCATCCGCCAACCCACAAAGCATTATAGTCCACGACACAACATTCCTTTCCGGCATCTCGCCAAAGAACGACCAAGCCTCACTCAACCTCCCACTCTGCACATACCCAGACAACATCGCATTATAAGTAACAACATTCCTCTCAGGCATGATATCGAAGAGAGCCCGGGCTTCATCAACAAAGCCACTCTTCGAGAACTTCGACAGAAACGAAGTCCAAAGACGGATTCGGCCATGCCGTTCTCCAACAGGCAATTCTTCAAGCATATTACGTGCATCCGGAAGACTATGTTCGGCAAGGAAATGGAGCAGTTGTGAGTCATTGTTAGTGAGTTTCGGGTAATCAGTCTTGGAAAATGTGATCTGGGTTTTGAAGCGACGAACATAAATGAAACGGCACTGAAGTCTAGTTGAGGATTTTGAGAGAGAATAAAGCTGAAAGCTTCTGGAAGAAACGGCACACATTAATCTTTTTTCAAAACGAGATAACCGTCAAAGCAAAACGGTTTCCTCTTGTATCAGCCCTCTACCCCAAGAAAAAGAACATTTGTGTATTAGCTCTCCAGAGATGATAATATAAATCTTGTTCATTGAGACAAATTCTATTATCAGGGAAGTAGTTACACTTTAAAAAAATTCATAACTTGAAAGCTGTATCCAAAATATCTCTCACACGTGGGTATCATTTAAAGAGATCAGCTTTACGATCAGCTTTAAGAGCAGATACCCATAACTTGGCCGGGAGAGGCGCACGTTGGCTCCGGTGACCTCTGTCGGTCGCGGTCTAAAAGCTAGAGAGAGAGCGTCTGCAGGAGGGAGCGACCGAGGAGTTAGAGAGAGAGAGAGAGAGAGCGCGATATATAGAGAGACAAGAGAGATAGAGCGAGAGAGGTACGGGCCGAGTACTTACTAGCGTGACGAGTCAGACCACTAGCGGGAGGAGGCGGCGCTTGGTAACTCGCGGGGTGCGCAACACAGAGGAGAGAAGAGAGGGGCTGCCGGAGAGAATAGAGAGAGGGCCACAGAGAGAGAGAGAGAGAGAGATACGGAGAGGGGGAGGCCGTCGGAGGAAGAGATGGAGAGAGAAAAGTTGAGATGGGGGGAGAGGAACTCCCGGTGGTGGCCGCTGCGCACGGTTGTCATGTGCCGGGCTTCGGCCACAGGCCTTGTGGTGATGGGCTTGGTTCGTGTTGAAGGATGGTGCAGCGTTCGGAAGCTGGGCTTAGCTGGTTGGCCGTTATCGGTAACTGATTGGTTATTTCGGTGTAGTCTGTTTTCATAACTCATTATAATTTTTTTAAATCTCTACGTAAAATAAAATAAATAATTTAAATTTATTAAATCTTAAAATAAAAAAATATTAAAAATATATATTTTAATATTATTTTATTTAACTTTTAATTTTAATCTCAATTTATCTCATCTGTAAAAACAACTAAGCTAGTTATTGCTATTTGTTTAATGTGATATTTGTTAAGAGTACAATAAATGGTTAGTGCATGTCCTGCCAAGTCTTGGGCTGCAAATCAGCCTTAAGAATTTGTCAGGATCATTTTGATGTTTTATTGTTATTTCTTGCATATTGTTATTAGTAGTCTTGTATGTTGTTAGTAGTGGTGCTAAATTCCAGCGGATCTTTACTGGTGGTTATTTCCTGTGTTGTATTTAATTGACAGTTTTCAATGAAAAAGCCAAGTTGATTATGGCAGAAACAACGTGGAGGATTGGATTCCCTCGAAGTAACTAATTGTTCTATTTTCTCTACTACTATTACATTACACGTAATAGTGGTATACAGAGTTGGCGGAAGGTGGAACTGGTACACTATTGATTATTCACAACTTGTTGAATCTCTTGCGGGAGTCAAGCAAGCAGAGGAGGCCCAACAGCAGCAGCAACAAGCATCTTTACAGCAGTTGGTATCTGGCAAACGATATAAATGAAATGATGTAGAGGAGTTACGAACTACAAAGGAACCAATGGATGTGATAGGCAAACCATTACCATTACCATCTGCGACTTCCTCACCACCAGTATAAGGCTCACTTAGTGTTAAGTTTTGTAGGTCAGAGGTGATGTGGGAGCTAGCACCACTTTCAGCTAACTAGGTCTCTTCTTCTCCTGTATCTGAGTATTTGGCAGCCATTGCAGCCAGTTGAGAAGGGGGATGTCGTCCCTGATAAAAGAAACTCATACGATGGAAACAATCAGGAGCCTGGTGCCCATTTTTACCACATATTTGACATGGTGCACGAGGTGGAGCAAGTCTATCATCTTTAGGAGAATGCTGTGTTGACTTTGAGTTGAAAGACCACTTGAGTGGATTTTGCTGAGAATGTGACAGCCTAGGGAAACCATTGCGTTGCTGCTTGTGGTAGGGCTGCTTTTTCTTTTGAGAAAATAGAGCAAATGTTCCAGCATCAACATCATTACCAAATGACTGATTGTTAACGAGCATCTCAAAATTCAAGAGTTCAATCTAAAATTCATCAAAAGAGAGAGAAGCATTTCGAGTAGCAAAAGAATAAGAAGTGACAAAGGCATGGTAAGAGGAGTTCAAACTATTAGAATGAAGGTAAAGATAACTTGGCAAAAGTCCATTGTATTCAACCTTAACATTTTACAGAGAGACTACAGGCTTTATATAGACAGATGGTACAGCAGGTAGTACTATAAGAAAATAAAGTAGAATAAAATCTGTTACAACCGAAATGCTAGACGACAAAACATTTAGAATATTCTAGAGCTATTGGTGCCGTTGCTGAGTCTGCTGAGGTGGAGTCTGTTGCAATTTATTTTTGAGAGAGGCAGTGACTTGCTCATTTTTAATACGCCCCCTCGAGCCTAGCGGGGTGTCTCGCACAGTTAGACTCGATCTTAGAATGAAGAAGCGGTCAGCTACCAATGGTTTTGTAAAAACATCAGCCAATTGATCTTTGCTACTGCAAAACTGAACTTGCAGTGTCGTGGCAGCCACTCTGTCACGCACAAAATGAAAGTCTATATCCATATGTTTGGTGCGAGAGTGATACACTGGATTAGAGGTCAGATACGTCGCCCCTAGATTATCACACCACAAGATAGGAGGTTTTGAGAGGGAGAAACCAAGCTCTTTGATCAGTGTTTGCAACCATATAAGTTCAGCACTTGTGTTGGCTAAGGACTTGTACTCAGCCTCGGTGCTAGAACGAGCGACTATATGTTGCTTCCTTGAACTCCATGAAATGAGATTATTTCCCAAAAAAATACAAAAAATCACCCGTATATCTTCTATCATCCGGGCACCCAGCCCAATCAGAATCAGAATATGCATGCAGTGTAAAGGGTGATGAATTTGAGAGAAAAAGACCATAATTGATGGTGGATTTGAGATAGCGAAGGATCCTTTTTACTGCTGTCCAGTGGGGAAGTTTGGGATCATGCATAAATTGACAGACTCTATTGACAGCAAATGACACATCAAGCCTAGTTAATGAAAGGTATTGCAAACTACCAACAGTACTTCTGAATAGAGTAGTATCATCAAATGAAGGAGAATCAAACTTGGAGAGTTTTGTGGACGTTGACATTGGGGAAGAAATGGGATTACAACCAGACATATTTATTTTGTGCAATAAATCCGAGATGTATTTTTTTTGAGTAATCAAAACACCATCAACAAGATTTTCAACTTCCAAGCCTAGAAAATATGACAATGGACCCAAGTCTTTTACTGGAAACGCATTTCCAATAGCGGAAAGTTAATCATCAACAGCAATTGAAGATGAGGAAGTGATAATCATATCATCAACGTACACAAGAATGAACATACAGAGAGTAGATGTATGCAATACAAACAGAGAGGGATCACCCTTAGATGCCGAGAAGCCATAACTGATCAGCCAAGAACTGAGTTCAGAGAACCAAGCGTGTGGAGCTTGCTTTAGGCCATAAATGGCCTTATTGAGTTTACAGACAAAGTTTGGTCTCAGAGGATCAATAAAACCTTGTGGTTGTTGCATGAATACAGTCTCAGAAAGCTTACCACGAAGAAAGGCATTCTGGATGTCAATTTGACGGAGGCACCATCCTCGAGCAACAGCAATTGACAGCACCAACCGAATAGTAGATGATTTAACCACTGGACTAAATGTTTCGGTATAGTCTATACCGATTTGTTGATGAAATCCCTTAGCCACAAGTCTGGCTTTTCTCCTTTCAATGGACCCATCAGATCGCATCTTGGTGCGAAATACCCAACGACACCCAACGAGATTAGAAGCTGAGGAGGGTGGTACTAAGGTCCAGGTATTGGTATTCATGAGGGCTTGATATTCTTGGGTCATGGCAGATTTCCACTCAGAGAATTTCGAGGCTATGGTAAATGAGGATGGTTCATCCGAAACCACTGCAGTAGAGAGAAGGCAAGTTGGAGTTGGATACGGAACAGTTCCATCGGTGAAGATCCTCGGTTTGGAGGAGTTAGTGTGTGAACGGGTTATAATAGGAGACCGAGGTGGAAGGAGTTGAGTGGAGAGTTGAGGTGATGAAGAGGATAACGCAGGAGTTGAGGTCGAAATTGAGTTAGGGATTTCGGGAGATTGATTTCGAGAGGACGAGGATGACACAGAGACATGTGAGGGTGGGTTGGGCTGAGCGGATAACGGAGAGAGTGGGTTTGAATTAGAGGAATGTGAAGGTGGGCCGGAGCTTGAATTAGAAGGAGTGGAGTTAAGTTCAAATTGGGGTGGGCCGAGAATAGAATTTGGGAAAATGGGGAGAGTTACGGAGGGAGGCTGGGATTCGGTTTGGGCTTGGGCAATTTTTTTATAAGGAAAGCTTGTTTCATGAAAAGTCACATCCCGGGAAATGTATAGACGATTTTTGGTATAATCAAGACACTTATATCCCTTGTGAGATGTGCTCTATCCAAGAAAAAGACATGAGGTGGATCGAAAACTTAATTTGTGTCGATTATATGGTCGAAGATTTGGCCAACACTCACACCCAAAAATTTTTAGAAAAGAGTGATCGGGGTGTTTATGATAAACCATGAAGTGAGGTGATCGATTTTGCAAGACCAGGGTGGGGAGTAGATTTATGAGATATGTAGCAGTTTCAAAAGCATCAGCCCAAAAAGAGAAAGGAAGAGAGGCTTGGGCTAAGAGCGTAAGCCCAGTTTCTACAATATGACAATGTTTTCTCTCTACAAGACCATTTTGTTGATGTGTATGAGGACAAGAGAAACGATGATTGATGCCAAGATTTTTGCAAAGTTTGTTGAGAGAAAGAAATTCACCTCCAGCATCAGTTTGTAATGAAATGATTTTGGTATTAAAGAACCGTTCAACAAATTGAATAAGACGTGAAAACAATTAGAACATCCGATTTATTCTTAAGAGGAAAACACCACGTAAATCTTGTAAAATGATCAACAATATAGAGATAGTATTTGAATCCATTTCTTGAGACAATTGGAGCAGGGCCCCATACATCGGCCCATAATAGATCCAAGGGCTTTACAGAAGAAACTGAACTTAAAGAAAAAGGTAGCTGATGGGCCTTAGCTAAAGGACATTCGGGTCAGATAGATGAAGACTGACTGGGAAAATAAGGCAAGCGATGAGTGTGCAATATTCTGGAGACAACAGCAAGTGATGGATGACCGAATCTCGTGTGCCAAGAACTGATTGAGACTTTCTCACCAAGGTTTATTGAAGGAGAGGACTTCGATAGAGGAGAGGTGGGAAATTGATAAAGTCCCTTAAGAGCTGGTCCGCTGATGAGGAGCCTCCCAGTCGTTTTGTCCTTTACCAAGAAATGAGTATCATGGAATTCAAAGAAACACACATTATCAGTGCAGAATTGGAAAATAGAAATAAGATTCTTGGTGATAGTGGGAACATGAAGGAGATTAGAAAGTTTAAAAGGAGTAGAGTTAATAGAGAAAGAAGATTCACCAATATTATGGATCGGAAGACCTGTTCCATTGCCAACTCGAATTTGCTCCTATCCATTGTAGGGTTCAGATGTGAGGTTGAGATGGGAGAGATCATGGGTTATGTGATGGGTTGCAGCACTATCTGGGTACCAGGTTTGATCTGGGTTGGCTGATGGAGAGGTATAGTGGGCTGATGGAGTGGTATGGTTGGCTGAAAATGATCGTGGAGGATCATATTGGTAGGCATGATCGAATCGAAAATGGCACTGTAAGGCAACATGACCAGGTTTGTTACAAACCTGACAGGTGGGTCTTGATTGACTGTTTGGGTAGGTATGAAGATATTGCTGTGAGGAGGAACGTCCTCGGTTAGAGGAAAAACGTCCACAGCCTCGTCCATTTCGAGTACCTCGATAGAAGCCTCTTCCTCTTTGATCTCTGGGGCTATTTGTACTGAGATGTGCAGATGGTTCAAAGGGAGAAGAGATAAGGGAACGGGTGTTATGGGCCATTCTGCTCTCATGAATGAGAAGAAGGTGGTATAGCTCATAAGAGGAAATGGGTTCAGTGCGAATTGTAATTGAAGTTATGAATGGTTCGCAGTCGGGACCAAGACCATTGAGGAGATATGTAACAAACTCCTTATCTGAGATGGAGCTTCCTGTTGCAGCAAGTGTATCAACAAGCATTTTAACTTTGCTGTAATAATCCGAAATGGATTGTTCACCCTTGGACAGATTGGTAAGCTGGAATCTAACTTGGAATTCTTTAGCTTGTGAGCGGGAGCTGTACATAGATTCAAGAGTGAGCCAGAGCTCGCGTGAGGTACCTGCAGAAATCACATGAGTAACCACAGATTCTGTTAGTGAAGAGAACAAGATACTCAAAATGAGTTGATCTGTTCGTTGCCAAGCAAGAAACGCTGGATTTATTTTGAAACTGGTGTTGGTTTCGGCAGGAAGCATTTTGGGAGGTGGTTTGTGAGTACCATCCACATATGAGAACAGATCCTGGCCTCATAAGTAGGCAATTATCTGACCTTTCCATAGCGTGTAATTTTCTGAGCTAAGTTTAATAGAAACCAGATGAGAAAAAGATGAAGGAACAGACGTAGACGAGGAAGTGGCCATGGTAAAAAAAAAAAAATTGTAAGAGGACTGCTAGTCTGCTGGCTCTCGATACCATATTAGAATGAAGGTAAAGATGCCTTGGCAAAAGTCCATTGTATTCAACCTTAACATTTTACAGACAGACTACAGGCTTTATATAGACAGATGGTACAGCAGGTAGTACTATAAGAAAATAAAGTAGAATAAAATCTGTTACAACCGAAATGCTAGACGACAAAACATTTAGAATATTCTAGAGCTACTGGTGCCGTTGCTGAGTCTGCTGAGGTGGAGTCTGTTGCAATTTATTTTTGAGAGAGGCAGTGACTTGCTCATGGTTAATACAAACCATTGATTATATAGGTGATAAGATCATCATCATCAAGATCATCATCATCATCTGGCTTCCCCACAATGGCCAGTTGATCTGATAAAGTTTTGGCAAGCCGCAAGAATTCATTGCAGGATTTAGAATCTTGTCGCATGGACTGAAGTTGCAGCTTCAGATGAGAAACCCGAGAACTGGATTGCAATGCATACCAAGAGGTAAGAAGGTTCCAGACTTGCTGAGAAGAGTTGAGACCATAAACGAGGGACAACACATTCTCAGACAAAGTAGCATTGAGCCAGCTTAACAAAAACTGGTCGTTTTAATACCAAAGAACAAATTCTGGTGTGAAAGAATCGGTTAGTTTGCCATTGGCAGTAACCTGAAACTTTGATGGGCAGGGCTCACTCCCATTGACAATCCCCATAAGGTCGTGACTGCGGAGCACTGGAAGGAACCGAGAAATCCATAGGAGATAATTGGAGTCATTTAATTTGACAGAGATCAAAGGTGCAAGATTGGGAGTTTGGAAAATTGGAACTAGGGAGGCGGAAGTAGCCATTGGAGGATCATGAGAGCGGTAAAGCTTTTTCGCTCAGGATACCATGTAAAGAAAGCAGAGGAATTGAGTATGGCAGCTTGAAATTATTACTGACCACTGTGTGATTTTATAGACTTGAATTGATAAGTAAAATTAGAGATGATAAGTTACAATACAGCTCTAATTCTATCAAGTATTTAAATTATAAATTACAAATAAACATGTGTTGTAACTATCAAGCGTTTGAGTTGGAGATTAGAGTTTGGGATTATGTGGTCTCCGTGCTATCAGTTGGTGTAGATGTGTCTGTTGCTACATACGTGGGCTGTGCTGCAGATAGTAGCTTAACAAATAGTACTCAACTTCTTACAAGAGGTAGGTAGCTAGCACAGAACTTTGAGCTCATAACCTGACCACCCCTCGCTACAAGTAAAATGAGTTTTACGACGTGTTATTTACGGTAAAATTGATTATTTGTGATGAGAATAGTTAAACTTATTTTAGTAAAAAATAATCATTTTAACATAAAATGATTAGCTACGAATAAAAAATTTTCTTGTAATGCATACAGAAATAGTAATAATAATTATTTAATTAATTGCAGCGAAAGGGCAGGATGTGGAGATTAAGAAAACGTCCTCTTTAATTTGCAGGTACAAATGCATGTGACACAACTAATAACAACAGTACTATATATAAATAGTAGTATTAGTACTACTCAAGAATATTAATTCATTGTTGTCACCGATCGATCTACATGATAATTAATCCAAGGCATGCAGCGTGTTCATGTCATAGTTTGCATTATCTTCATCGCTGGATTGCAATATCGGTGGGCAGTTTGATGCAATCTCTACGGCCTGTTGCTGCGACATCATTGATGAAAGGCTTGTTCCTGCTATTTCCTGCAGACAATCACATATATATTTTATTTTTGATCTTTTCTTTTCTTTTTCTTTTTCTTTTATTATTATTATTTTTTTTATTTATTTATTTTATTTTTTTTTGTATTTTGATACATAAATAGTAACATAATATTTTGTATTTTGTATTTTCTTTTTCTTTTTTTGTACGAGATTAAAAGAAGCGTACCTTCATCATGGGAGGAAGCTGGAAGGATGTTTGGGGCATCAAGGCAGAGAGGAGCTCGCTTGCAGTGAAGGAATGATGCCAAGACGGTAAGCCATCAACATGATCATCATGATCATGATCACTACCTGGATTGATATTGCCGATGTGGCACCCAGCTGCTCCCTGCACGTAATTGCATGCCTCCATCTTTATATTTGTGGAATTACACACGTCGACCTGATTATAAATCTCCGTCGAGGATTGGTTCCTGACCATCATCAAAGTATTATATATCTATATATATATATATATATATATATATAATTGAATTCGAAAACATATATATACACATGCAAAGCCTGCATGCAGCATTAATTCGAAAAGTATTTAGAAAACACAGTTTACGTCAATTAATTAATTAATTACCGGAGAGGGATACAAGATGATTCAGATCCTAAGCAAATTTGGGTCGGGTTGTGTCCATTATTCTCTGGCAACCAGTTTACAGCCTCATTTTCAAAAGACGTCGGTAGTACCCCATCTTTCGTGTCCAAGTACATCTGCGTTTAATCATCGATCTTGAGAATGCTAATTATAATTAATCAATATGAAGGAGTACTACTATTTTAAAAAATGCAACAATATTAATAATTTTTCAATTTTTATTATATATATATATATATATATTTTTTTTTTTTGTAAAATATGAGTAGAGTGAAACTTCTTATAACCCATGTATATATTACATTCTCATCTCACTTATGTCATACACTCTATTGTATTGACGTAATACAGAATATATTGATCTTGTCAATATATATATATGCACAGCCAATACAGTGTAACGGGAATGATATGCGCGTGTTGTGTATGTGTATATATACATATATATATATATATATATATAACTCTTAAAATATTAAAGCATGATCGAAAAGTACTGTAAATGAAACTCTAAATAATGGGGCTCATGATCTTAATTAAGATTACCTGCTGCACACTGGATGGGTATTGATACGTAGATAAATGGTTACTAATTATAAGATCTTCCTGCACGAACAAATTAAGAAAATCGGTACGTTCGTTAATTAATGTTGCAATTTTTGGAATGCATATATATATATATATATATATATATATATATATATATATATAAAAGCAGTACTACTACTGATTTAATAAGTGCCAGCCAGGCCAATATTGTAGAAAACAATTAGCTAGGGGTAGGCTCCTTCCAGTACCTTTCTTTGCTTGACACGCCTCAAGGCCTCCAAAAGGTTATTCTCACACGACTCGAGTTCCTCCATCGATTTCGGCAACATAAGGTCCGGCTCAAAAATCCTTATCAACAGTCGAGTATCGATTCAGTAACCAAGGAAATTACTCACAAATCGAACCAAAATTGTACCATTACTTATTAATTTTGAAAAAATTCTATTCTCAAATCGATATGTACAACATACTTAAAAAGAGTGTTTCTATCTATGATATAATTTGATTTAAAAGATAAAATCTAAAATTTAAATCTTATAAATCAAATCTTTCAAATTATATAATGTGAATCATGATCGTGTGATTTACATACCGACTTGAGAATATAATAATTCAAAAATCTCTCTAACCTTAACTGTTGCTCGGCCGTGTGAAGCTGATGTTGCAAATTGCTAATTTCTTTTCGGAGTTCCTATATATACAAACATGCATCCAGTATACGAAATCAACAAATTATATATATATATACACACACATACACGCATACAAACATATGGCTAGACTATTAAATCTATTAAGGAAGTATATAACGACAATATAGTATTACAATTCTAGTATTTTACCTCAACATGATTAGAATCATTTTCCGCAGGACTGCAGTTAGAAGAAGTTTGTATATAAGTGAAAAAAGAAAAAGAAATAATTAATCATGAAGAAGTATACCCAATGAAAACCTCGATCGATCACATGACATATAATATATAAGGGAGAGGAGAGGATTAATTAAGAGATGATCATACTTGGCAAGTTGAAGGGCTATGCCATTTTCGGTCTTGAGTTTCTTTAGGGTTCCGAGTAAAAACTGCATGGATACGATGATCATTACTGAATATATATAATACGATTTGCAAGATCAGTACGTAAGCTGCTTTCTTACACTATTTTTTTTTGTGTGTGTGTGTGTGTTTTTTTTTTTTTTTTTTTTTTGTCATTATTTAATATGTTACCTCTCTGTTCTGAACAACTCTGCAAGAAAAGGGAAATATTTATCAACAATTTATTTTTACATAAATATAAAAAATAAAAAACAAGAAATTTCTTTAAAGGATATCGATCAATCGATCGTGCGATATCATCCATACCCTCCTCTATCATGATCGGGCATATTTATGTAACGTGTAAGCACATCCTCGATTCTGTTGGAAGAACAAAATAATAATAATAAAAAACCACTAAATTAAATATGAAAAAGAGGAAATTAATTACAGGCCTGCAGAAAAATACATGCATTGAAGTAGTAGTACTGAGACGACAGAGATCGCTAGCTGATCGTGGTGATCAACGAAGGAATATATGAGATAATATTTATAAAGAATTAAAAAAATATATATACATAGGCAAATTATATATATTGATTGATTGTAGGGTAACAAACAGGCATGCATGCATGCATGAAATTATTAAGGAAAAAACTGATGCAGAAATAATGAAGAAGAAGATGTAGTGAAGGAATGGAAGAGGAGGAGGAGGAGGAGGAGGGTAGGTACCTTCTCTTGCCAGAGAAGTGAGTGAGACGGCCAGAGGGGGAGAACATAATGAGAGCAATATCAATGTCACAAAGAATGGAAAGCTCGTAAGCCTTTTTAACGAGTCCATTTCTACGTTTGGAGAAGGTGACTTGTCGATTCGTATTGTTTTCTATTCTCTTAATTAGGAGTTTCACACGACCCATTTTTAAACAAATCTCTTGATCATCATCTCTCTGTCGACGTCTCTGTTTAAACAAAAACAATCCTCCAAACCCAATTTTATTTTGGATCAGGAAACAAATATATATATATATATATATATATATATAATTTAGCACACTTGCTTGCAAATCGAGAGAGAGAGAGAGAGAGAGAGAGAGAGAGAGAGAGAGAGAGAGGAAGAGGACAAGAGATCGATGCGAAGGAAGGGGAGAGATACAAGGAGTCAGACTTGGTTAAATCTTTATAATCTCACCTTGAAGAGTGGAAGAGGTCGTTTCTCAGAAAAGGTAGTGAATGGACAGAATTTAATCCGGCTTTCATACACTATTATATATATATATATATATATTATACGTACCCCCATTAATATTTAGTTCCACCATTCAAACAAAATTAATGCTACACTACATCTTATATTTTCTTATTTTTATTCACACCAATTAATGCATGTGGTGCATGCAGTTCGATTATTGAAGATGATAAAATTTATAATAAAAAATAACATTTTCCAAAAAGAAAGTATATATATATATATATATAGAGAGAGAGAGAGAGAGAGAGAGAGAGAGTTAATGTTGGAGTGATCTGTATCAAATATATGCAAAATAAAACTCTATTTAACTCAAACTACAAATAAAAGAATATAAAAACCAAGCGCTTAAGATTAATTATAAGCCTACAGAGAGAATTATATGAAAAAATAAAAAATCAACAAATTGGACTGTTTGATGGAATGCGTCATATATATTTTGTAAAAAAAATAACTGCATAATTTGATGTATTGCATAAACTCACGCTATTAGTTATTAAAGTAGTTCTTCTTTAGACCAAGCAGTTCTCAACACTACATATATATCAAACATGATATCCTGCTTGACTCATGAGTACTACTATTCCTTCAATTTGTATTTATCATGAATTATATGTACCTACTATATATATTCAATATTCCATATTACAAAATGCTAAAACTTTTTTTTTTTTTATTTATTCGTTCTTGACTCTAATAATGTTAGCTATGGAGCATCCAAGGAGAACTCGAGCACCTCGAGCTGTGGAGACATTACAAAATTGCATGAATATTGTTCTTTTATTCATGTTTTGCAATATATGGGATTTGAAACTATGTTAAATCAATTAATATGGTCATGACAGAAACTACTTGTCACTTGGCAATTAAGATATATATAAAATAAATAATAAAATATATCTATTTTCATTAGTTTAAGCTTTTGGGAGAATTAGTAGTAATTTCATATAGTATCGGAGCAGTACAGGTCAATGAATTCGAATCCTAACTTTACACTCTACTTCATTTAATTAAATATTTTACGTGTTGGGTCACACATTGAGAGGGAGCCTGGCCTGCCTACACGTGAGGGCCAGAGAGTGTTAAGGTATATAATAAATAATAAAATATATCACTTCCTATTAATTTAAATTTTTAGGACAAATGATGATTTCACATGTACTACCATTTTCTCTATTCTTTGTTGTAATGTACTAAATGCATTGCATGTATATAGGGTGGAAAACCAACTTGCAAATGGGTGAACAAACATGTGAACCTGGGATCTACATGTTTCTTCACTTGATCAATTACGATCATCAGCTACTTGCTCATTCCGCAATTGACAGAGCATGAATTCCAAGCTAATTAATTTCGTCCTTTGTGTTTGTATCATTGGTTTTCTCATATCTTTTAGCTCTACAAAAATCAGCTGCTAGTCAGATGGATAAACTCCACCTCCCTTTACATTTGTGCTCAAATCCTCTGGCTCAGGTAATAGATCTATGACTCATGCACGTCAGCTCGGGAATGCCTAAGCTCTCTTTCTTTTCTTTCTTTTTCATTTTTTTTTTCATTTTCATTTTTTTTTTTTTTTTTATGAAAAAGTTATTCATTCTAAAAAAATAGGACAATTAATAAAATTTTGAATAGTGTAACTCTTTTTTTTATATATATATAAAGAAGAAAAAGAGGAGGAGGAGGTTAATAGATTAGTATTTACAGAAGTTTTTGTTTCAATAATGAGATGGGATGAGAAATTTTCAAAACTTTTTATAAATTTAATTTCAAACATCACTCAAACATAAAACAACTTTTAATTTCAAATATTTAACTTTTTTACTTAATTATTACAAATGTTATAAACTTCAAAACACAAATAATATTACAAAATTATATTCAAATAATTTTTTAACTTTATAATATTTTAATTCATTTTTTTCTTTCATTTTTCAAAACTTAATAAAACATCTTAATTCAAATTATTCTATTGACTATTTTATTACTATTCACATAATTCTAAAATACCAGTATCCAAACCCATCCCTTAATATGACTCTTAGTACTTCATATTGTATGGTTCACATATTGTATTATGTGTATCCATTTTGAGATTGGAAGTAGTGAAAAATCTCTATCTAACTATTTTAAGAGTTTTACTACTCATCATTTCCATGCAATATGGTTTCATATATTATAGATTTTTTTTTTTTTTTTTAAATCCTAGATTTTTTTCGTTTTCTTGTTCGTTTGTCAGTGAACTCCACAAGTTGAGACATTAACGGCGAGGATTTTCCACTTGTGGGTCGCAAACGATATCCACTTTTTCCCACTCAAAAGCGCTTTGCGAAAGCAAAGCCATACAATATCGAACCCTCGAGCAGCTCCAGATAGCTCAAGCTTAATCGAAACAAGCAGAGATCAGAATGGCCGTCTCTGCGCTAAACGTTAAGAGCCCAAATCTTCATAGCCTTCAAAGTTTCAATCGCAAGTCCTTCTTCACCACCAAACCCACTTCTTCGTCTCCAAATTCTTCGTCTTCTCTTTGTTCCGGTGCTTCTCGTGCTTGCTTTTCAAATGCAGTCAATGCAAAGCTATCAAATTCTGCAATCAAGAACCGTGTTTTTGACGTGGGTGTTGGAATTTTAGCAGCCTCGGTTCTGGCTTTCTCACCGTTAGATGCAGATGCTACTAGAATTGAGTACTACGCCACTGTGGGAGAGCCTTTGTGTGAACTCAATTTCGTTCGGTCTGGGCTTGGCTACTGTGACGTCTCGGTCGGCCCCGGTGCCGAAGCTCCTTACGCTGAGCTTATCGATGTGAGTTTTAGGATTCAATCTTATATTGGGTTTCATTCTTACTTTGATTGTTTTATGTTTATGTAAATTTCCTACCGTGGCGCTTAGTCGTTAGATTGTTCCATTGCCTGTTCCTATCTCTCTCTAATCCTTGTTTAAAATGCTGTTCTTTTATATGTTGTATGACCCTTGCGGGGACATCAGTTAACTAATTTAATTATTTAAGGTTTTTGCTGGATCATATTAATAATCGTTTAGAATGAGTCGTAGATTTAGGAATTATACTGGGGAAAAATCCAACATACGCCCATCAACCTTTGAAGTTTTCTTTAAAAAAATTAAGGTGGATCCAAGGGTGCCACATTTTACACAGTGGGATAAATTGAGATGGGGAGTGTTGCATGTAGCATTAGTCAGACCCATGGTTAACATGCTCTATTTTCTGGCCTCATTTAGACCTGTTCTGGTCATGATATGACTTTCAGCAGTCTGAGTACGAGTACTGGATGTCTCTATGTAATATTAGTGTTGCATAACATTATTGCTACTAGTTATGCAATTGAATTTTCCAAAATCTATTTCCTACACAGATTCACTACACTGCAAGATTCGAAGATGGGACAGTCTTTGACAGTAGCTATAAACGTGCTAGACCTCTCACTATGCGTATCGGCGTTGGCAAGGTATATATGATGTCTCCTTTAATACATTAACTTGGTATGACCCACTTTTATAACCCCTAGGGATTGGCTCAAGCGGTAAAGGCTTTGGTCTTGTTGGTATGCTTCCTCCAAGGTCTAAGGTTCAAATCCTTATGGGTGCAAACGATCTCTAGGGGCTATCGGACTAGAGGATTTCCTCTTGAATTACCCGAGGTGCACTTGCGGGAAACTCTTTGCCGAGGGCCTGTGTACCCCCAGGATTAGTCGGGACGTTGTTCTCGGACACCTAATGGCAATAAAAAAAAAATGACCCACTCTTATTTCCAATCATTAGAGTGGCCTCGTTACTTATCTCCCGATTTCTCACTTTATTATTGATGATACTAGAAATTTTAAGCCTATGATCAAAACCTACTTTGTGTGCATTGAAGTTGAAGCACATAGAGATGCCTTGGACATCTGCATTTTACTCATCATCCTCACACCACACACCACACATAATTTTTTAATTTTTAATTTTTTTCTCTCACCAAATATGTGGTGTATAGATGATGAGTAGAATAACTCAATTAGTTTAGGAAGAATAAAACAAAAAAAATTAAAAAAAAAACTAAAAAAAATAAAAATAAGTGTGGTGTGTAGGGATGATGAGTAGCAAAAATCTATCCTTTAATCTGCTTTATCTTTGTTTTTTAGGTTAGATATTCTGCATGTTGTATCTGTTCATGCTACAGGCATAGAGTGTCTGGAACCACTAAACTCTTGTCCTATAGGCCGTTCTCAAGACAGTGAGTACTTTCGTACTTGGTACCCTAGAAACATTTTAGCATAAGAACCTTTCTAATTCTTGTCATGGTATGGAACCTTTTCAAATGAACAGACTCCGCACGGTTGTTGTCAAACACTCGAAAATATTCTCTCACCTAATCAGATTAGAGAGGGGAAAAAATTATGTTGCCATTCTATTCATTCTGTAGATCTGTTTTATGAATTGAGTACTAGACAAAGTCTAGTTCTTTCTTTCTTGTTCATCCACTATTATCTTGTGCTAATTTCATCTTATGGTTGTTACTTCTTATAGGCATTGGTTGTGCAGCATAATCTTATAGTGGTGATGAATCTTTTGTACACACTCTTTGAAATACATTAGTGCTTTAATGTGCTGTTCTGAAATAAATTTTCATGTGCCCCAGAAGCCCTTCATGAACTTTCTAGTAAAAAGGAAACAGTGCACAAAGTGACTGTATGAAAACCTAGAGAGCCAAAAGCTGTGGAAATCAGCATCCTAGTGGCCAAAAAAAAAAAAAAGCGAACATTGGGCTAGGAACTAAGCTCGGTTGACATTAATGTGCAATTTTTTCAATTTAGGTTTTCTCCCACTTATTAGTTCTCCTTTCTCCCTGCAAAACTAGAGACAACAATCAAAATTGTAGAAAAATCAAACCTTATTTAACAAGGTTGACTCAATATAAGTATTTGTGTCCAGGTCATCAAGGGATTGGACCAGGGGATTTTTGGAGGTGAAGGAGTACCTCCAATGCACGTAGGTATGTAACTCAAACTGTTTATAGATTTATAGAGGTTATTTTCTGTATTTTGTTTCTCTTTTGCCAAAAAGTAATTTTCACTCTGCCTTAAACAGGTGGAAAACGCAAGCTTCACATTCCTCCTGAATTAGCATATGGGCCAGAACCTGCGGGATGCTTTTCAGGTGGGGTTCAAGAGAGAAATTCAATATCCCGACTCTCATAATGATTGTAGTCTTCAAAGATGAAACATTATATGGTCATAAACGCCTACAACAACACTCACAGAATTAATGAAAAGGGACAGAACAAAAAAACAGAAAAAAACTATAATTGCTATCTATCTGCCTCTGTTCTCTCTTTCTCTCTCCCTCTCCTCTCCTCTCCCTCTGCTGGTGAGAATGTGTGTGACGATATGCCTAGAAAATAGTCTGTGGTCAAAACTTTCTCGGGGCACATATATAGTGTTGTGGAGCTTTGTTGACAAAAAATTCCTAATGGATCAGACTTGACAAGTCACCTGCAAAGATTTTGTGAACCTCAGTCAACAAAATGCCAGTAATTGAAAATTTTCAAAGCTCCTTGGTTGCATGAGTTATCCCGATTGTATCATGATTATGACATGCTTTTGTTGGAATGGTGCACAGGTCATACTGACATCCATGTCTTTTTTGTATAGGTGACTGCAATGTACCTGGCAATGCAACTCTTCTATATGATATTAATTTTGTTCGTATCTACAGCGGGAACAGAAAGTGAAGCTCACATTCATTAGCATATGGATGGGAAGCCTATGAGGTTCAAGTGAGTGTTCTGTGCACCCTGAACTGAAATCTCATTAAAAGATAGAAGTTTAGATGGTAACCCAAGAACCTGATTATGAGATGGAAGTTTAGATGGTGATCAAGCATTCAGGACCCTATACGAGCTTTACCATCTGCACACTTGGCCTGAGAGTTGGCCTTCCCAGAAATGGGAAATCAAGATAGCTGTCACTCATAATTGCAGTTGTCACTCCTTTCTCAGAGACCTTGACAAAACATGTTTGCTGCTTTGGTTCTTGGGTCAAACTGAAGTGACTTCTATAGGAATACAGGAAAAGATAAAAAGGCATTACGGCTCACATGCTGTGAATGCATACAGGAGGAAGCAAAGATCCAATTGTCCAGAGTAATGTCTAGGGTCAAGATTGCCTAACGGAGGATAACGATAAGCCTCATACTGCAGCATTCATACATTCATATTTTCATTGATTGGATGACTCTTTTTAGATATTTGATATGATATAGTGGTCTTATAAAAATCAACATGTGTAGTACCAACACAAGGTGGTACACCATCAAAGATCATCAGGCAAATACTAGTAGATTGTAGATTTTTTGCATCACTTGCTTTAATTCTGAACATTAGCGCTGATATACTTCCTCTCCTCTGACTACTTGTAATAGGCTTGGTTTTCAATGTTTTGGGCGCTGAAGTGCATCTTGCTTTTGAATATGGTTCAAATTGTATGGCTGACATTAGTCACCCTTCTCAAAAAGTGCAAGAAGTGCCATAGCTGCCTAACCCAACTGCTTTCCAACTGTTCTCTTCCTGAAGTAAGACTCGCATCAAGCTCCCCTTGAAGCTGGAAGTTCTTATTTTGGTGGTAATCGATTGATTTAACATGTTTGTCTTTTGCACATGTCTTGCAACAAGCCCACCTGTATATGTGATATTGATCTTAAGAAGAGTACATAACATTGTGAATTTTGTTTCCAAACCCCAACCGTAATCCCCCATCCCTCCTTCCCCACGAAGAGAACCAAAATGAAGGATAAGAAAAAGATATTGTTTTGAGAATTGGATTTTGGTATCAAGGGTTGACGAGTGCATCAATCTTGTCCCCAAGTTGTCACATTTACCATTACAATGCTACATGAAAAATATATCTACCATGGTAAACGAATTTTTTTACAAATAAATCATGGAAGTTTTTTACTGAAGAGCACTAGTATTGGATTACATATCTGCATATGCATCTATATATTTGCATAATATGATCTTAAATTGGCTGCATTGGATTATGCATATCTAAAAATTTGCATAGTTATGAATAGTGTTTCTGCAAATTTGAAGATGTATTGTTCACTCTCCAAATCTTATTTTATTACTTTTTTCTCTCTCCTCCCCCCTCTCTCTCTCTCTCTCTCCACCAGCTGATAGAATTTTAGGAAAAATTCTAGTGATGCTAAATGATAGAATTGCAGTGGTGCTAATTGCAAAATATAAAAAAATAATAATAATTTTAGGAAAAATATAAATAATAAAAAAATTATAATATTTATTATTATTTGGCTCAAAGATGTATAATACGATGTGGGAGTTTTTCTTGATATGCATAATTAATTTTCAAAAAATATGATTTTACATATGCATATAGAGAAACCAATGCTAGTATTCATAACATCGCTTAATCTGCTACTCAAAAGTCAAAATCCATATCAATTGCCACAATATCAGCACTATTTATTTGTGGCAGATGATCTGTTTAGCAAGTAGTATTGGGAAATGGCTTTGTTCCTTTCATCCTCGGCCTCCGTACTTGGCATGTTTTTTGTTTTTCTTCTCTTTTCCTCAATCGCGTATGAAAAATAAAAAACAAATGGAAAAAAATGAAAGTATTTTGTGTAGGCTATTGTTGCTCGTAGTTTACGAAGAGCAGAAGGTCCATTCGCTAGTTGGGTATCAATGCAGGCATTGCAACTCCATATAATAAGTATATTAGAAAACATTCTTTAGTAAAGCCTGTATTAATTGATCGATAGACTTTTGGGTTTCCTATGATGTCAAGTAAAATCTCAACTAAGGAAGGTTATGGATCAAAGAAATTATGAACCAGAGATTTTAGCTTCAGGGTAGGGAATGGACTGTAGAAGAAAGTTGGGATGGGGAAAGTCTGTGTGGGTATGCTTTTATGACTCCAGGTATTGCACGTGAATCTCTCTTTTCTAGGGATTGATGCATGCCTTTACGCTTCCTTCGGATCCTAGAAAGGCTGATGGCAGTAGAAAAGCCGAAAGGAAGTAAAGATGACTCCACCCGTACGTTGGCTGGGTGGAGAATATAGAAAGAAAGAAAGAAACATACGCATTTCCTAGCAGTTTCTTTCTTTGCCTCAGCTCTCTCTCTTCATACTGTTCTGAAATGGTGTAGTACACAGAACTGTTAGGTCTATTTTAGAAAAGTAAACTTGTAAATGGATATCACTTCAGATTTACTTTATAATACAAAAATGAACTTTATAATCTCGCCTATTACATAAGACGTGTTACAATCTAACATGTTAAATCGTACATTTACAAGTTTACTTTCATAAGAGCACTAGTATTGATTTCTCTATTTGCATATGCAAAATCATACTTTTTAGAGATTGATTTTGCATATCAAGAAAAATTTTCACATTGAATTATGCATCTTTGAGTCATTTATTTTTTCCTAATTTTTTTTTTTTTTTTATATTTTGCAAATAGCACCACTGCAAATTCTATCATTTAGCACCCACTAGAACTTTTTTCCTAAAATTCTATCAGTTGATGGAGAGAGAGAGGAGAGAGAAAAATAATAATAAAAGAAAATTTAGAGTGTGAACAGTGCAGCTTCAAATTTATAGAAATATTGTTTATAGCTGCTCAAATTTTTGGATATGCATAATCCAATACAGTCTAATTTAAAGTCATATTATATAAATATGTAAGTAGATATATAGATGTATAATCCAATACCAGTGCTTTGAGATGTACTACAAGAGGAATTCCTTAGCCTTAGCTGCTAAAAAGCCGTCTTGACAATATTATGATCTGTACCTTCCTGTTTTGTACCTAATACTTGGTCACTAGAATCTCTACTTATCTTTCACTACGTCACATTGTACGCGTAATTCGTATCTTAAATGTCATGAATGCATGCAAGGTTTCCAGAGCAAAAACTTTGCAATTCAACTTTCCTCTAGTCTCATGAAATAGCTTTTACATAGATATCGCAAACATCCATCCCACTGCCTGCATATAGCTGCCGAGTTCTACCTTTTTAAGTTAGCTGATATGGCGGATTTTCACATTAGTCATACGTCAACAAACGAACTTGTAAATAAACCTTTTTCATAACAGTCAACTTGCAGACGAATTTGCAATAACTTGAAAATGGGTTTCCACTTTGAGGCGAATTACAGTCGCGGACCACCCGGAGTCATCCCTGGCAGAAAAAAGTGGAACCATAACATCAGGGAGAACAACAACTACGTGCCGTTTTGATAATGAGTTGAGATGAGTTGAGTTGAGATAAAAGTTAAAAATTGAAAGTTGAATAAAATATTGAATTGTTTATTATATTTATGTGAGAATTTAAAAAAATTGTAATGATGAAATGGGATTAGATAAACACTTTCACTATCCAAACGGAGCTTTAGTATAGAAGCTACAGTGGGTGCCTCATAACAACTCACAGAACAACCCACCATATACTTAATTATCATTCCACATTTTCAAGACCTATAGAAACCACCATAGAACTGTAAAAGTACAGAGTACAGCTGATCAGGATTCACCTATTCAGGACCCTCCATAGAAGAAAAGAATGAAAACATGAATTAGCTTACAGATTTTCTCAATCACTTCTTAACCACAAAACAAGAATGAAATATTAAACCCCCTACTACATTGAGGACAATGAAAATGGTCTATAGGTAGACTAATCATAAGAGGAGGAGAAGTAAATGAGACAGAAGGTTTGGTATTGTTTCTTCAGCTACATAATAGAGCATGCATTGGGGTTGTCATCACTGAACATTGTGATATAGGGGTCCGCATATATTGTCATAGTGCCAGTGGTGGCAGTGTTCTCTACATTCCTAACATAACCAGGAGGTGCCTTCTTGTCATAGGCCTGAGTAGTGTAAGGCTGAGCCACTAAGTTGTAAGGAATGTAAGGCCAGATCTCTGTCTTTTTCCCTGTTGACTTGGCCCTCTTCAGCACCCTGCTTGCTTCAACATATCCAGTCACAGTCACCTTCTGCTGTTTCCTGCTTATGCCTACTGATCTAACTCCTGGCAAAGTATCAAAACTCTCTTGTCAAATTTAGCAGCCTGTCATCCTTTGTAACAAGCTAAGGAGAAAGGGGAAGAAAAATGCAACTTAATTACCTCTTAACGAAGATAGTGCCTTCTTGACCTTAAGCTCACAGCCATCACAGTCCATCCTGACCTTCAGCTCCACGGTCTGCAGTTGTTTCTTCTTGTGTTTATGGCTACTGGCCATCAAATCAAACAAATATTCTAAAGTGCCTCCAACTCCCATTTTCTGTATTAAAAATCCCTTTCACGAAAAACCTCTTTGAAAGATGAAATCAAGAGCTTGATTACAAGTTTGATGAGCTTGATAGAAAGAGACTAGACTCAGAAAGTTCTTGGAAAACAGAAAGTAGACCAGGAAAAAAAAACAGAGATATTCAAAGAGGAGAGGACAACAGAACACAGATCAATTTGAGGGAATGTTTAAGGTGAATTTATAGAGAGGGCATTTGAAGTGAACACCCAAAGAAGCTGCAAGGAACTAACCTATAAATAAAGGAATCCTTCCATGACCTCTAACCAGCAAAGGAAAAGATAATCAAAGCTGCTGTCTTAACTTCTTTAATTGCTCTAATATCTTTTCATTACACAGACCTGCTTCTTATAAGGGCTTTACATTACATTCAAACAGAAAAAAAAAGGGTGGTGGACCGGAAAAGAGCTGCTGCAGTATACTTAAAACTTTAAAATCCCTGATATTTTTCTGCTGTAGACTTTGTCCTAATTTTTTCTTAGTTCCTGATACAAAAACCTTATGCTTAGGAGAAAGGATATTTGAGGGAAACTTTGTTGTGTGCAACCATACCATCTTGGTGACTATTTATATTTACATTTTCATTTAAAGATCTTACACACCTTTTTTCCCTTTGAATTTGAACGTCTAACAAAAGAGAAAAGGAAAAACAAGGGACCCAGATTTCTCCAATTGTACATCATTTGTTTGAAAATTTAACCAGTAAATTGGCTCTTTGACAACTCATTCAACTCAATTTATCATGAAACAATGTGATGCAGATGCTAGGAAACAAACACAAACTAACCAGCCTAAGATGGAGAGGATCAGAGGGGGATGATATCAATAGCCCGCCAAGGATTTTACAAAGATGTCTTTCTAACAGTACAGAAAACCTTTTGAAATTGAAAGTGATGTTCCTGGGAAAGATAATTACTACTTAATTGATTGATTGATTAAATTAATAATGGACGGTGAAAGGAGCTGCAACAAGATCATCAGTGCAGCCGATTGACGCGCGGCAGAATCTGACGGTGGAGATAGTTGGAGTGGGAATGTAGGAGCTGGCTGGGTGTCTCCCTTTGTTTGTGGGGCTGGCTGGCTCGCTAGCTGTCCACTGCATCTTTTTTGTTTTCCCATCTTTTCTTTCTTTTGCATGGGTTGCTGGGTTTGATTGGTCAGCCGGAGCTCCATCTACCGAATACTCAGTGAAGAATATTGATAATACACAACATTTTTTACAATTTTTTATACAATTATGTTTTAAAATGGAAATATTTCTGTTTCTCCAAATTGTAAAAATTTATATAAAGAGATTAACATCTCTTAATTTCATAGCTAGAAGGCTTTCGTTCTGGTCCTACTTGTGTAAAACTCTATGTCTAACACACCCATAACCTAATGGGTATAATTTAATTAATAAGTCACAGTGAGACAAGAATACCTCTATATCTAGTCATAGTAGGACACGAGATTTCAAAATGGCCATAAGTCTATAAATAACATTAAGAGGTTAAAGGGTTCTCACCTACAAATACCATCGAGAGACACTTGCTGGATTGAAGAGAGGGTTGAGGAATGGGCCGACGTATGGGTCAGCATGGGCAGCATGGAGATGGTCAGAATGACCTTATTGGTGCTCCAGTATGAAAGAACGCCACCACCGCCGTAGGAGATCTCCTCGATTTGGTGGCCTGAATCTCTCTAAGTCTGTTTATCAAAAAAAAAAAAAAAAAAAATGGAAGGGAGGATGTTTGGCGCCGGGAGGAGGCTAAGAACCTCCTCCCCGACACCTCTATAATGGCAGTGCAAAGGTGACCGCGCGTTTCAGTAATAATAGAAAGGAAAAAAAGAGAGAGAGAGAGAGAACAGTGAAATGAGGTGAACGTCAGCGATGAGAGGAGGCAGGGGATGCCATGCCTACCTCTCCTCACCAGCGACACCAGCAGCTCGTCCAGATCAGTGGTTGAAATAAACTGGTGTGGCGGCAACTTGAGTGAAGAAGAAAAGAAGACTTGGGTAGAGTTTTTTACATTAAAACCCATTTAGACTTTGGGCCCATACTGGGTCGTGACCCTGATCCAATCTGAGAGACAAATGAAAAGCGGGCCAACACAATGGGCCAGTGATGTGGCCCAACCTGAAAAGTAAACTGAACAAAAAAATATAGAAAAATAATTATTTTTCTCTCTTCTCTCTCAAAGCACGTGCTTTATTGTTTAATAAATGTATGAATTATTTAAAGTTGAATTATGGTTAACGTGCTTTATTGTTTAATAAATGTATGAATTATTTAAAGTTGAATTATGGTTATTAGTTATAAATTCTTAATTATAGTTTCTTATGAGTTTTATTTTATGGTATATCATATAAATATATGAATTATTTACACTTGAATTATGGCTATATGTTATAAAAATTCTTAATTATTGCTCCCTATGAATTTTATTGTATGGTAAGCCATATAAATATGAGTTATTTGGACTTGAATTATACTATTAGTTATAAAATTCTCAATTACTGATTTTTTTTATTACTTTTATTGTATGGTTAGCCATATATATATAATTGTTTATCACATATGGGACAAATGATTTGCCCCAAAATTAAGGAAAAGTTTGGTTGCCCAAAGGTACAAAATTTTTCTTAATTTTGGATAGAAAACCATAAAACTCCATAGTAAAAATGAGTATAATGGAGTGAACAATTTTGTGTGTCAAGATTACTCCCGAATGAGGATTTTGATGAAACTACTAGTTTATACATCAAAGTAAAGTTGAAGTAAACAATTTGTGTATCAAGATCTACTCCCAAATGAGGATTTTGATTACACTACTAGTTCATTCATTAAAGTAAAATTAAAGTGAACAATTTATATGTTAGAGTTTACTCCCAAAAGAGATTTCTGGTGATACAGCAAGTTCATCCACATAATTTAAGGTTGGAGGGAATATTTTGTATGTCTGAGTTTACTCTTAAAGGAAAATTTTGATGATACAGCTAGTTTATCCACAGAATTTAAAATTGGAGGGAACATTTTGTGTGTGGGTGTCACTCCCAAATGAGGGATTTTGATGACACTATTAATTCATCCATAATTATTTAAATTTGTTATTGTTTGTGAGTGTCAAACTCAAAGCATTAATGTGATTAAAATATTTTTCTTGCAGCAAGTATATGACTATCTTTACAAGGTTTCCTATAGAGAATGGATTTTAATTTAAAGAAATATGAGCATGTAAAATTTACGCTAAGAGTTTTAGACCCTAGTTTATATAACATCAATTATTATTGAGAATAGTGATAAGGGTAAAAAAAGTATAATGTTTAAGAAGATTGAATTAATTGTTATATATCAAACTATAAGAATTTCTTAGTTTTGTACATAATGGTTTACTCTAAAAGCACTATTATTTCATTAAAGTAATAAGATATGAACAAGTTGGTAGCATAGTTGTTAGCTAGATACAAATTTATTGAAAAAACAACTGTATCTTTTAGAAAATGAAGCAAATGATGGTCACGAAAGTGTAAGAGCTATGTCAATTGAATTTTGAAATAAATAAGGGCATATGAAGGTTTATGTGTCCTAAACATAAGACTTGAATCGAAGGGAAGGGTAAACTTTTCTTTCTGTACAAGTTTCGAATCAAATATTATATATGTTGATACATTTTTTAAGATTAAACTCGAACGCAAATATTCATCTTTATTTTTTTTTTTTTTGTATAAGTTTGGTGGTTGAACTCGAGCACAAATGTTTGAATTTCAATTTGTTTCAAAATACCATTTATGTTGATTCCATTTTTCCTTCCAATAAAATTTTTATTTGTCATGCATTCATAATAGTGTTTTTGTTAAAAGTTTTCCATTTTCACTCATAAGTCATGTACTAGAACTAAATGAAAAATGATTTATAAAATTAAAAAAAATTAAAAAAAAAAACCTCTATAATTTGTGGCATAGAATTTGAAACATTATTTGTGATATAAAAATTTTGGAGATTATTACCAAAGAAAAGTTATAAAAATTAACAAATAAAATATTTTTCGCATTTACATTTTCTAATCTCAAAATGTGTGTTGGTTTGATTTGTATAAAATCAAACATATCCAGAAAAGATGCCATAAAGAATAGGGAGGTTCTTGAGTTAATGCACATATAAACATTTTTTATCATGTTTGGTAGATATAAATATTTCATTACTTTCATAGATGATTTTTACGGTATGGATATATCTATCTGCTACATAAGAAGTCTCAAATCATTGATATTTCTTGACGTACTTTTCATAGGGAGGAAATGTAACGAGGTAGACAAGTGAAAATCATTGAATTGGATTGAAGCAGTGTCATGAAAAAATTAAAAGTTGGGTTCAACTCCGACCTATTTTGTTAACTTCTTGAAAAATTATGCAGTAAAATTTTTAAAGATATGGTGTATATCTTATATTATGTTCCTAATAAATAGTCTCAAAGACTCATTTTGAGTTGTGGAGTGATATGATACCTGATTTAAGGCATATACATATATGAATAGTAAATCTAAAACAAGACTTTACAATCCAAATAAAAGGAAGTTGGATCGTATAACAGATAATGGGTACAATATTGATTACTCAGGGAGATTCAAATAATTTAGACTATATTGTTTCTATTTATAGTTTGAATTTTGAGGAAATTGAAATGTTAAATTCCTTAAGGTTGGCAAAATTAGTGAGAGTATAGAAATTAAAGATGTGATTGTCATGAAGTGCATTATTATTGTACTTTGAAAATTATTGTAGTTTCTTTTTATGATTATCTCAATGATAATATGGAACAACAAACAAATGATCATTTACCTTATTAGAGAAATACCGCTGAAGAATTGGCCATGGAGACATCAAACAGGTAACCTCATGTAATTTGATTGATTTGCTATTTGGTTAAACTACGTGGTGTATCTTCAAAATTTGAATTTGACATAGAAACAAATAAAACTTTACATACGTTGTCACAAGTTATTAGAATAAGTGATTCTATAACAGATCGAAGCATAAAAGAGTTATCGAAATATATCAATCAATATAAAGTCTGTCATTTCGTCTAATTGTCTAAAAATATAAAAAGTCGAATGTAAATGAGTCTTGAAGACAAAATTCTGACTTTAAAGGTAATGTTGAACAATATAAAGTCAGACTTGTAATCAAATATTTTACTTAGAAATGAGCATTGTTCATAGAGAGATTTTCTATTAAACCTAAAAGAACTCATTAAGGATCACTATGATATTAGTAGCTCATTATGGTATAGAGTTATATCAAATGGATATAAAAACAATTGTAGAGTGAAAGTATGAAGTGTACAAGAAACGAATAAAATGTTTACTTAGAAAATGTAACAGATTTTTTGAAAACTGGTATCTGAAATTTGATAATAGAAATACTATTTTTGGATTTAAGAAGAATATTTATTGTTAATATATATACTTGTAGGTCAGTGGGAGTATATTTTTATTTATGGTCATACATGTACATGACTTTTTGGCAAGTATGAATCATTGTTTGTAGTATGACATTAAAGTTATGTCTCTAAATAACGTTAAAAATGAAATTAATGAATGAGACATCCTTTGTAATTGAGATTGAATTTTAATACCAAGTTGATAACTGTTAGGATTGTCTCAATATAATTGTATCAGTCCTTCTACGTACAACCGCGGTGTAATCGTCAATTTATTTTTATGTCACATCAGACGATTTATAAAAAAAAAACTGAACAAACTTTGTTTCTACTTCATCGCACCTTGTTTCTCCTTCTCTCATAAGCTTCTCTTATTTTCTTCCGGCAAAGAAAATTTCCTTCTCAATCACCATGGCCATTATCTTTGCAGCTCCAAAAACCCAAATGACTCCGACCAGACGATAGTGTTGTGGGGGTTGATCAAAGTGGGTTTCTCTACATGGTACTTACGTTTCATGTGCAAATGATCTTTTGAAGGAAGATTGTCGGTGCGTGTTGTAGTTTTTTTTTTTTTTTTGGCACGTAATCAAACCCATTCTTTTATTGCATCTTAAAATGAGGTCAGCCACTCACATATTAACCATGACCGTCAATCTGATTCCTCGTTTCATGGCTCCAGTATGAGCAACGACAACAAGAAAAAGAACATAAACTTAGTACCATAAGCATTTTAGACAACATAACATCAATTAAAGCAATGTGTAGCTCTTCATACATGCACACATAAGCTAGCCACACGCTTTAGATATCTTCTGAAAGATCCATAACCACACCCAACACAAACTAGAAAAGAACAAAAAAAAGAGTTATGAGGTTCCAATATCCTCCATGTTACATATCAAGCAGCAGCAGTGGCTGTGGCATGCTTTGCTATAGTCAGCTGCAACTCGTCTTTCTTTGCACCCACAACAGTGTCCACCACTTTGCCTTCTTCAAGGAACACAAAGGTCAGCATCGCCTGCACTTCATACTCCTCTCAGCTACAGTGTTATTTCATCCACATCAACCTTCAGGAATATAACCTCGGGCATTTCTTTGCAATCTCTCCTAGGATTGGGGCAATGGTACAACATGTCCCGCACCATGAAGCCGTGAAATCCACCACCACCAGTTTCTTGGACTAGTTTCCATTCTGCATGTGTAGTTTTCAAGCATCAACGGTGTGGTAGCTAATCACTTCGCCCTCTTCCGCCATTTTCTTTTTTATTCCTCCTTGCTTCATTCGGTACTTTCCCAACTTGCAAATCTCGACAAATTTGATATTGTGATGTGTTGTTGGTAGCAAAGCAAAGAACAAAATAGTAGTGTTGAATCTTGGTTGTGGGCTCACCAAAAAAGAAAACGAAAAAAAGGGATTGACCAACATGCAACACCAACTCCTGCAGACGGATTCAGAACCCCGCAAACCATACGCACCACCATTCCAATGACAGCCATTGAATAAGAAGAGAAACCTGCCATTATTTTCTCTCCCTGAAAGAAAATGAATCCAAAAAAGAGAAAATCTTAACACTCAAAAGAAAGAAACCCAAAAGAATCGAGAAAGAGAGAGAGCGAAAATGGTTGAGGAGAGGGTCATGTGCCTGGGTTGCAAGTCAAGCATGGTGAGAGTGGGTGGACGCAAGCCTGCTTTTTTTTTCTTTTCTTTTTATCAAAAGGCTCCCAGTTGCACGACGTTTACACCAGGCGATTGCAACGAACATTTTTTTAGTTGTATAGAGTTTTGGAAGATTTTATATGAAGAATTATTGTTTAATAGATGTTTTAAAAACAAAATGTGACATGTTCAGTATTGTACAATGTCCTTGAATTGATTAGGATGTTAAAAAAATTCTGTAAATGATGGTTATAAGAAATTTGATGGTTGCACAAACTTGTATAGGGTCAAACATTAGTTTTACAGTTGACGTCCTTGGTTGTTGCCAAAGTAACCCAAGGATATTTAACCTAAAAGCTATGAAAAGAGTGCAAGAAATTAAAACTTATATTGTTGCCATTAGAAGAACTAATAATCTTTAGGTAACTAGATATTCAGACTCTATTTTGCATAATTGTGTTAATGAAAGAAAATACAGTTATGATTATGTGTTTTTCTATCTAGTAGAGTTATTTTATGGAAAAGTATGAAACAAATCTCTTACTGCTTCATGTGCAATAGATGTTGAGTTTGTGGTATGCTTTGAGGTCACAATGTATGGTATATGATTGAAGAAACTTATTTTAGAAGTTGAAATTGTTGACTTTATAGTCAAGCCTCTAAGAAAGTATTGCAAGATTTTCTCAAAGTATTTTTCTCCGAATAATAAGTATTTAATGAAACTTTAAATACATAAGTGTTAAGTAGAAATTACATAAACAAATTATGTCCATATTAATACTGCTTTAATGATTACACTTTAAAGAACAGGCTGAAAATATGTGTCTTATGCTTATTCTCATGATGTGAACATATTAAAAAGATCATTGATATGCTTAGTATTTTATTACTAGACATTGAGAGATATCTATTATGGTTGTTTCTGTTATCTTGTATTTTCACTTTATATTTACATTGAATAGTGTGGAGGAATGGTGACAAGATAATGTCTGCAATCTAACCATGTTTAGTTAGCTACTCGCAAGGAAGCGCACAAGGCTATTAAAAATGCTTGTACACAGCTATGAGTATGATATCAGCTGAACTTTGTCACAAAATTATATATAACTAGGTTGCACTCAGATTTAGTAGAGATTCGAAACAATTACCAATAAAAACTTGGGGTACCATATGGGGGTTCTATGACTCGAGGTGCATTTGCGAGAAGTTCCTTATTAAGGATCTATATATCTTTAAGATTAGTTTGGATTTTATTCTGACACCCGGTATCAATAAAAAAAAAAAAAATATAAAAGAGAAAGAGAGAGAGAGGGAGATATGTCTCCCAAAATAAGAACACAGAAAGGCCTAAAAGGCATCATAACGAAGCCTAGCTATTATCTCAGGCATACTCATGCATATGAACCTCTAGATTATCATATGACCGCATCAATTTCATAGGCATCAGCCGTGTCTAGCCACTATTCCCTTTTTCAACTTTATTCCAATGGAGAAGCTTATTTAGCATCTGTGTCAAGATCTTCTCATTAACGTCACAAATTTAATAAAAAGTTCATTTTCTAGTTGGTTCGATTCTTAATTATATACATTAATATAATACAAAGTTAAACAAATAAAAGATTTGGGGTCCACGAAAGGTGCACTTTTCTTCTAGTGTACGTGATTGAAGCCATGTACAAAAGTTGTTGCACTTCTAGTGTGATTTGTTGTGGGTGCTAGGCTAGTGTCGGTACATTTTCAAAGCTGGCCAAAGTTATTTTCACTCAATTCCATGTAGAAACTATGGTTATGTGTGGATGTTGAGCTGATCTGAAATAAGTTGAATTCTTTATAAATATTAGTGAATTGAAATAATAGAGTAAATTTTGTAAGATCCACATAAGATGTATTTAGATATTAAGATGAATTTATATGTATTTATGAAAAATTGAAAAAAATATAAGTCCCACCAATGATTGAATAATTAATTTATTAAATCTTTTAGTAATAAATAACAAAATCAAATATAAATTCTCTCAATGCATATAAAAAATAATTTCCTACTACTTTTTGAGAGAGAGAGAGAGGGGGGGTTTCTATCATTAGTAAAAGACAACAATGAGAGAGAGAGAAAGTTAGGAATGAGGTTTGTCAGTGACATGTTCCATCATGGATGAGGTTCGTGTGTATGGTATGAGTTTGCGTGTTTGAAAGTTAGGATAGGTCTAAAACAGAATCCAACTGAAATGAGCTGAGCTCATTTAAAGATCCAAATAAAGCCTAAAGGTTGACAAAAAGGGACTTGTTATAGCTGTAAAAAGATCACACAAAAGTAAACTCATAAGCTAATATAGTTTTATATGATATGTTAGATCCACTTTACAATAAAAGTAGTTTTACAATCTAAAATACCGCAACAAGCCACGTCAATTTATATGTTTATTTTTGTGAAATCTCTGTCAGTAAAAACATTTTTTTTTGTTGGAAGTGCAACAGTCGGTTCATCATTGTTGGCAACCGAAGTGATTGACCAATTAAACAAGGTTTATTGAGCTTATCCTTAAGTTTAATTATATTTTCTGATTCAAATTACTGCTCCATTGTATTTCTAATTTTGAGTTTTTTTTGTTACTTCCCCCCATCGGTTAATTTTGACAGTTGAATTAGAAAGGAAATAATCAAAATGGTGGTTTTACTTCTGATAAGTTAAAATCCAAACTAGAAAGAAAATAAATATTCATAACGTTATTAACCCATATGGGCTATATATCCTTTGAAGTTTATGGGACAGTGATGCACTTTGATTATCACAAGTAGCAAGCAAGGTTCCCACCCTCAACGTCATAGTTTTATATCATTTGGTCAATTAAAGTTTTCAAATTTTTCCTTCTCTTTTTTTATTAGGAGGCATATATTGAACACTCGCAGGAATGTCTCTTTTCTTCGTACTAATTTTCATGTTAAAATGTGCAAAATCGATCTGTAAAAGGTCAAAACCTCTTCAAAACTCTGTTGGTAACTTGGTATAGAGCAATCATCCAAGAGTTTGTGAAATGATTGCACAAGCAGAGTAATGGGTAAAGTTTGACAACTAAAACCTCGTTTGATTATAATAAAATATTATTAAAATATATTTTTTTAATATATATTTTATTTTAAAATTTGAAACTATTGAATTTTTTATTTTATTTTATATGAGAATTTAAAAAAATTGTAATGATTAGATGAGATCAGTGAAGATGGTTTGTGTAATCAAATAAGGATCTCCTTAATAAGAAAATTGCGCTTGGATAAATACAACATAATACAACGACAAAAGAAAGAAGAAGAAGAAGAAAGAAAGAAAGACAGAAGGAATGCAAGATGAAGAGAACTATAAAAGATGTGTCCCATAAGCCCCCAACTAATCCAATGACCCACAAGATAAAAATTGCTGGCATTGGATGAGACAGCAAGACAGCGACATATTACATATTTGAGAAGAGAGAAGAAAATAAATGGACCATGTGAAAAAAGAAAGAAAAAGACAGGAAAAACAAAAACAAAAAGAGCAACCCGGGATTTACATGCAAGGCTACCTAAACTAATTAAATATCTATTAGATGATACCAGTATCCGCTTTAAAGTCTGAAATAACATTGAGAAATAGAAGCAGCACCGGCAGTGATATTAACAAACAGGACCTACAGAAATCGAGCCGACTTGAGGCAGCTGATGGTTTGGATGGAGCTCTTCCAGCAACAGCAGGAGGAACTGCACGCCCACCAGGGGTGCTCTGCTGAGCATTTGTCGGCAATGGATTCGATGGTGTGCCATTTGGAGAATTAAGTGGCATTCGTTTACCATCACTGAGATCCTTACCTACACATGCACATTAATTAGTTTAATTACGTCTTGTTTAATCAATTTAGCCATTCAGCACATCTATACAAGATATAAAACAAAAAAAATGTTTATGCACAAGTAGCTGTTGGCATCTCAATTATATTTGAAATGGCTGGTTTCCACACATTGCATAAAGGTCATCAACTTGGGAAGACTGGAACAAGTATTTAAAATTAGAGTGGAGGTAGTGAAAACTCACAATTTGAGCGTGACCAGGCTAACTTCAAATTTTCCCTATCAAACACTATTCGGTATCCCGTCATGAAGTTCTCTGCATTACAACATTCTTTTTCAAGTTTTATGATGAAGATAAGAGAAATTTGTGTACTTGGGATTTCTCAACTAGATAATTTTGCATACTTACGTCCAATTGTTCCAATATCTCCACCTGCTGGCTGTATGGCTAAACAAAAGCCAACAATTCCCTACAACAAAACAGCCACAATTTTAGATCCCCCACCATGAATCCCGATTGAGACAATTACTAACTTTTAAGCACCATAGAAAATATAATTCAACAATTTACATAAAAGTTGTTAAATGATTCAATACGCCTCTTTAAAAGTCAGTAACCATAGAGATGATAGTCTCAATTCGAGACAACAATGCAGATGATTTACTACATAAATTACCAAAATAAATGGACAAAAGCTGTTGAAAATCAAATCAACCAGTCATATTATCAAAAGCGGCCTAGTTACATTATCTATCAATCTAATAATTACTTGTTGGTAATTATCTCGGCACAATAAAATCATTTCTTAAAAAAAAAAAAAAAAAAAAAAAAAAAGACTGAGAATAAAAGGGCTATGGGCTTGCCTTGGAGTTGGGGATATAGCACTTAACCTAGGTGTCTAGTCCAGATAAGCATGATATTTCTTTTTCAAGGTAGCTTGAACTTAGGGCATGGTTGCCACTAGTAATATGGTATAATGATCAATCTGCCCCAAGATTAGTATGATAATCTTTTATAAAGGAGCACCACAACTTTGCTATCATTACCTCGGCTATCCTTGTTCAGGGTTGTTAGACTATGAAAAATTTACTTCTGAAGCCATTCATCAAACCTTTTTTCTCTGTCTGCTGGTGCTAATTTTAGATGCAATTTTGACAGCAACCTAAAGCTTAAAAACTAACTTTGCTTCATTCAAAGTTCTGACTTCTTATCCAATCACTTTAACCCCATAACTCAGTTATTCTTACTTCAAGGGAAAACTGGGTTGGGAATAAGGGGAATATCATACCCAGTTGTTAAAAATTCTCAGAAAATTTGTACTCACCTGATTGCCATAGATAATGAAAACAGGGTTATGGACCACAAAGCTGTTGTTTGATGGGAAAACAAGTGTCACGGAGGGAACCTTGGGCAACTCCTGTGAACTGAATTATAAAAAAACCACCTGATCATCAGCGTGACACAGATAGCATGGTATACAAATAATACATATTGGGAGAGAGAGAGAGAGAGAGGATAGTAGCTTTTGAACTCTTTATGTCAAGCAAATTCACCTGGCCTTATAGCAATACTTCCAAGGAAATCCTTCATAGCTAGACCTTGTAGCATTGACATGTCTGTCAAACTATGATAATTGAAAGCCACATTAGACCTTGATAATGATGATACACGAAATTGTTCAAAACAACAATAAATTACCTCCTTTGCAACTTTTTCATACACCTCATCTGGAAGAAACGTAAATGATGACCCACTATCAATCAGTGCCCTGAAGCTTGTCTGCTCAAGACATGTGTTTCCAATACAAGAAGCCTCCACCCGAATAGTGTAGGTTTTACTGAATGAAAACGTGAGTGGATCATGATTATCAATGCCAAGAAGTCAGAATATGTGTATAAAGATTCAAGAAGACATCAATATTAACTCTCATTTAATTATCAAAAAATATATATATTAACTGTCACTGTACAAAATATGAAAATATTTGAAAGCTAGAGGCTGTACTATATTCCATCTAACGGCAAGAACGAAGTAGACTGTTGGATGGCTGGTCCTAAGTCCCCAAAAAAAATTCTCCCAGAATCATCCTCATTGAAGCATATTGAGAAAGAGTTCTGGACCAATCCTGCTTTAGCAAGAATACTTGGAACTGCAATCTCTCCAAATCCGAGACCCATGAGACCATCCGGAGCCACACCATCCAAGTAACCACCACTTTGTTTCATACCACATCTGTTTTCAGAAGAATAGATGGCAAGGATTAATCCTTACTCAGGCAACCAGCAAAAACTCAAGTGAATGGAACAAAGAGTTGTAAAATTTGTAGCAGGGAAGGGTAAATAAAGCACACCCTATAATGACTGGAGCCTGAACGAAAGTTTTTGACACATTTGCACCTCCAGATACAAGATGCAACACGTCCTCAACTAGCAACCCAGAACTTGATGTGTTTTCTGTGTAGTAATCTATAGTGTAAGGGCATGGCTGCTCGGGACTTTTGCAGTTTGGACCTGATTCACATAACCGATGGCTGCAAGATAGATGCTTGCTGGTGCTTGAACTAGATGGATTGTACTCATTCAGATCTATATCCTGCATAATAGATGCCCCATATAGGCGGGAGCCCCTGCCAATCAATTATTGGAAATAAGGGCTAAAACAGTAGGGCTGCCCTACTCAACCGAAACATATAAGCCCCGAGTGTTTTAGGTGGCCACCCAACCTCTCTCTCTCTCTCTCTCTCTAATGACCAGAAATCATGAGACCAGCCATCTACATTCGTACAGTCACTTTTCTGATCTATTAACTCTAGTGTGTCCGAAATTCTTCATCTTTATTGATTTAACATCCACATATTAAGGAGATGGTATGATCTTCCAAAAAGAGCCATATCATGAATGGTGCCATAGTTAACCCAGACAACAGGAATATATACGAGACTTATTATACGAATCCTTAGAATACCATCAATGTAATTCTCTTTCCATTTTTTTTCACATATATGCGAAATGTTCTTAATTTTATCATCCACGGTTGGTCATGTATCATACTTAAAGTGATTTTTCGGTTAAATCTGTAAGTCACTGACGTATCAATCAGTGTAATTATAAAATCTAATATAAAGAGTTGCATTACACAATTCCAGGCACTCTCAATTTGCAGCAGTTAATCCTCAAACCCTTAAGGCTGGCATCAGTAAAAGTTCTATAAATTGCATTGACCATTGGCTATTATGGCCTAGACCAGAAGTAAAAACAAAATGTTCATCAAAGTAAGCAAAATAAAGTTGGCATACCAAACTACTGTAGTAACCAGCAGATAGGGGAGCACATTGTACGCAATCGCATGGAACCCAAAGTAGATCACTCCCAGCATCCAATGCAACAAGAAACGAAATATTCGGTGTCCCTATATCAATCCACATGTAATGTAACCTAAAATAATGGAAAACCGGAATTCAATGTAGGGAAATTTTACTGTCGTGTTTCTAATCTTGTTTGAAAAATTCTGACATTTGTCGTAAAAAGATATGCCAGTATAGACCAATAGAGTCAAACAAGGCATTTGAAAAGTGGGGAGAAAAAGCGAACCATCCGAAGTCATTGCCGAACGACATCGTATTGCTCCCTCGGGAAGGAAAGAGCAACTGTTTTTGAGCTCCGAGCTTCATGTTATGCCTCCGGAAGTCACTGCTCAGCAGCATCTGATAGTACTCAACGCTCCCCTTCCGCTCCGGCCACGACGAGCTAGCAGCACTACCGTTTCTCGAAATCCTAAACGCCCTCACTTCGTCCGAGAACCAGTGAACAAGCCTCGACGACAACGGCACCGCCGCACTGCCATTCTGAACCATCAGCCACGCCGTCAGCATGAAAAACATCAAACGCCGAGCCCCCATCTCGACTCGAACCCGGAGCACGAGGATCACTACAAACAGAATCTAAAACGGATAAAGAAAAAAGGAAACGGAGCTTGAGATCTAGTGTTAGGGAGAAGAAGATTGTGTTGAAACAGGAAGAAAGCGAAGGAAAGGAAGACGAGGGAGGGATTGCGGAGTGAGCACCGAAGTGTTTGTGAGGTGAGCGTAAAGGAGCAATGGAGGCTGATTGAATCATTACAGTGGTTTTAAGTAAGAAAATTAAGCGAGAAAAAAGACGAAAATAGAGAGAGTATAGAATGATTATGCTGCGAAGACGCGCCACGTAAGTGGTCCCCGCGAACTTTACGTGTCAGTTTGTACAGTGTGCTTTGATCGGAGAGGGGACGTTTTGTCTCGACACGCCGGACCCTTGCTTTTTCTACTATTTTTTTTTTAAATTAAGAATATTTTTTAAAAATAATATTATTATTTTTAATTTTTTTTTATAACTATTCAAATATATATTTATTTGAATAGTTAATATGTGCTCTAAACAGTGAAATTTTTACAATTTAAAATTTAAAATTCAGATTAAAAAATAAATATTAATAAAATGAGTTTGTGACTCAATACATATAATATTATATATACTGCTCATTTATATATAATATAATTATAATTATAACGTAAATAAATAAGTTTTTATTAAATAATTATATAAGATTATAACCATTTTATATAAATGTGTTCAATTTTTAAAATAAAATTATAAAAATCATAAAAATTGTGTCTCTATCATAATCTTTTTTTTTTTTCTTGCTATATTTTTTGAGATGTAATATACTACTCCACTTCTACTCTTATTTTATTTTATTTTATTATGTCAATATCATATTATCTTCAATTCTTAAAGTTATTGTTTTAAATTAATAATTGTTGGATGATTTGTTAATAATATCAATTCAAAAGAATGATAATAACTTTCAATATTAATTCGAGTCTATTCAAACTTGAGTTTCGAAACAGTAACATAGAAAGAATTTAAGAATTCTACTTTAATAGGAATTCTTACTAACTTGTCTTTACATTTACGTACATGTGCTGTTTTAGAATGATGCAATATGATGGAAGATAAAAGCAATGAGTGTTCTTAATATGTTGTTATGAAATTGCAAGTATGGTTTGACAAATTCAAAAATCACTTTTGAAGACATTGACCAAAGCTCTTATAGTTTGAATGTGGGATTTGGTTTGAAATTAGAATGAATATTCTTTATAAAAAAAAAAAAGATATTTACAGTTTTAAATTGTGCAAACTCCGCATAATTTCTATAGAAAAAGTGGTTAAATTTGAGACTTACGTGAAAATTTTATTTTTTTAATAGTAAATCCCATTTTATTTTAAAGAAATTGTGCGATACTTACACACCCTACAACTGTATCTAACATTACTTTTTCTTTTATACACTTTTTTGTTCATGCTTGAAATTAAAGATGAGTTTTATATGTTTTTTTTATACCTAGAATATTAAATGCTTTTATACCTAGAATGCACTTCCTTTATGTTTTTTTTTATACATTTATTAAGATTGAAATATCTTAAATTATTTTTCCATTTTTTTGTATTATTAAAATATAGATAAAATATAAAGACCTCATAATATTTAATACTTTAATATTATTCACAACAAAAAACTTACCGTCCCCCTTAATTAAAAAAGAATATTGAAATGAGTATTTCTACAGATGCCATTGTAGCTATGCACACATTGCACATATTACGTGCCTGCTTCTGGTATTTTGTTTTTGTGCAAAACGCACCAGATTGGCTTCTACCATTCTCTCTCTTCCTCTCACTCATCATCTCTCTCCAGCGTTTCTCTCATCAGCGGCTCTCTCTCTCGTCGAATCTTTCTCTCTCCTTGACTCTCTCTCTCATCTCGGCTCTCTCTCTCCTTGACTCTTTCTCATCATATCTCTCTCTCATCTTTGCTCTCTCTCTCTAATCAGCTTTCTCTCATCTCGGCCTCTCTCTCATCTTCTCTCTCTTATTAGCTCTCTCTCATCGTCTTTCTCTCAGTCTAGTAATAATTTTGAATTTGAGATATGTGTGGCTTGGATGATATCACATATAGTGTGCGAAATTGGCTGTTCCCTATATTTTTCCTATTGAAAGTAGATAATGATAAAAGAATAGGGTGGTATTACTCTCATGAAGGGAGGCCATTAAGAATAGGGTGGTCAATTTTTTAGAGGATTTAAGGTTTCATAGTGATCGAGAAGTTTCGACTGCAAAACTTCTCGATCATCGAGTAGCAAACTAATTAATACTGCCCTAAAGTAAAAATAGCCGAGAAGGCAACATGTTTAATTCAAAACTATAATGCCCGTCAAAGAATGAACCATAATGGGTTGGATTATAAAGAAAATCCAAAACAGGATTTCATAAGCTTTACGGCACAAAATTGAATATAATTCTGAAATAACTATATATAAATAAACTAAGCTCATCATGATTTTCCGTACCTCCCTTTGAGCAATTGTCATCATCTTTTGATTTAATTTTCGAGTGATAATAGCTATTGAGATCGGCTAAAACAAGACCATAGTCAAAAAGAATTTCTGCATAACTTAGCAAAATCAAAATGACTGCCATATATGGATGGTCCGATACTAGATGGACTAAAGATTCCATTGGAAAAGTAGTTTTGTCCAATCGGCAAAAGCTTGAAGAACTCCTAAATTACTAGGAAAACGCTACTCCTACCTATAAAATTCAATGACAAAACCAACCGGTTGAGTTTTATTTATTTATTAGTATTATTTACTTAAGGTTTAAGGAATTGTTTTTTTAATGACTTTGTGATTATTATTTTTTTTAATGTTTAAGAGGTTTAAAAAAATGTTTGAAAAAAAACCAAAAAACAATAATTTGGCTATGCGGTGAGGACGGCGAGAATCTCTCGTCGGTGTAGCATCACCCTAATTACTAATATGCCAATTGTGATTCCCAGTCAAAATAGGGAAAAGCCCCCATATAATTCCTTAGACCCGTTCACATATACTAATCCATAAAAAGAAATGATATCTCGTATTTCCGTTCCGATAAATTATCATTTCAGCAATCAACTTCTTCCTGAGCCAATTTCATTCTTTTAACAAACAGAGGTTGAAGAAAGTGTAAACCTCTCTCTCTCTCTCAAGTCATGTTCAATATGTTAGTCAAATTATAACGGGGAAAAACATAATACCGTGACTAAACCAGCAATCATTTCATATAAAAAATGCACTCTTAGAAAATCTAGCGAATGAGAATTAATTAGATACTGTCTATATACCTTCTCTCCATGATATTGCTAAATTTTGAAGCAATTCCCGGCTGTTGTCATCGTTTAGAAACTTTAATCGGTGAAGGCGACCCCTTGGATCTACTTGCAAAGCCAAGTCTTCATTACGAGTGGTAATTAATATTCTGCTGTTTGTATCATTCATTGGGAAGGCAGCCTTTAAGATCTTCCAATCCTCAACTTTCCAGATATCATCTAGAACCACCAAACTCATTAAAAATTTTGAAAAAAAAAATTATAAATTTATTAAAAAAATATTTTCTTAACTATTAAATAAAAAAAACTAAATCGGTGATCGTGGGATAAGCATTTCCCAAAAGAATATCACCACCGGCACCGGCCCCCCTTTCCTCTTATCCAACCCAAAAACAGCAAACGATAAGGAAAGGGAAAGCTGCATGTATCAGATCTCCGCGTATCGTTGCCATTGTCAGAAGTAATTAATTTCTTTATATTTCAAAATGAATAAAATAGATAAGAAGATAATATGACAAAAAGGAGAATAATGAATGTACATATTTCTTGGCAGGCAAAAGGAGAATGTCGGTAGGATAGATTAAGATTAGATCCACCACGTTCCATCTCCCTTGGATAGATGGATACAGACCCATAAATAAAGGCATGATTTATGGATGAATATTACATCTACATTTCGGTGGACTTTTGTTTTTTAAAATTCTTCATCAGCTTAAACTAAACAGAAAGATCCATGGTTGGATATTTTCTGTATTCAAAGTGGACAGCGATTTTATATTAATCTTCCTTTTTTCTGTGTTTAGATTTAATACCATTTTAAGAAATCACGTGAGTGATTTTTTCTTCTTCAATGCAAGTCTCTCGTGGACCTCACATTTTTTTAAAATGATTGCATAATATTTACGTACTGTAAAATTTTACAAATCATTTATCAAATAATTTTTTATATAGGTCTCAGGTGGATCACACTTTTTTTTTCTCTTTTAAAGAAATTACACAATATTTGCACATCTTAAAATTATACAAATCATTTTTCAAATAATAGAAATTGACTTGTAAGAGCATCAATAGTAGACTCAATAAAGTTATATTTTGGTCAAAGTTTAACCATATTAATAGGGGTGTGACTTCTCCTTTTTTCGAAGGCAACAAAAAATCTTAGCCGCATGTGGGCTTTTCTTAGTGTTTTATTGTTACGTATAGTTATGATTTTTTTAGCTAATCTGTCTATTTAGCAAATAAATAATAGTTATATCTATCAATATATATGGTCTTGGACCATCAATCAACAGTGGACCTACGTGTATCTAAGTATCTATCAATATGTATGGTCTTGGACCGTCAAATATCAATAATGACTTTTTTTTAGAGTTTAGCTACTTGATCGATTCACTTACTTCTATTATGTTAATCTTTATTACTACTATTGGAATGCATAAAAACTCACAATAGTGGACTCAATAAAACTACAATACTTTTAACTTTGATCATTTCACTAGCCAAATCTGTTGATCCCAAGTTAGTAGCCAAATATTAGTTTGGCATAAAAAATTCCCTCTCCCAAGTGCTATTCATTTGGCACGAGCTCACAACTCCAAAAAATTCCTCTTCATTTCAAAAGCGTGAAACGCCCAAATCCCAAGCTCTCAATTCTATAAAATTCCTTTTCGTCTCAAAAGTATTATCTTGCTGGAGTGCTTCAAGTTCTAATTCTGCAATATTATGATTAGTTGATTCCAAGTTTTCATTTAAAATCTAATATCAACATTAGAAAATTAATGTGTACTTTTTTAATAACGAATAGATATTCAAATTATAATTAGAATTAAAATAAATAAAAAGGTTAAAATCAATATTTTAATAGAATTGTGATAGATTTGAAGAATCTGTTATTTGGTGTTGTTGAAAAGTGACTAGTTAAATTTATAAAAATGAATTCTCTAGTTAAATTTTGGCTAAACTTTGTTGAATCCACTGTTAATGCTCTAAGTAACTATACTCTTCCTAGATCACATTTTTTGTTTTTGATAAGTCTATAGTGATTGCATTTGCTCCATTGACAAAATGAAATTATTGTTTTTGGTCGGTGGTCTATTCTTCGTTTTGGCATTTTTAAGAATCTCTTTAGAGATCCTTTGCAAGAGAACGTATGTCCGTACAGTGTGGATCATAGGGCCTACCAAGGAGTACAAGGGAGAAAAGCTACGGCTTACAAAACATTTCAACCTGGTTTGACAGATTTGACAATGAATCATAATACACTGCTATTTATTTTACAAACAAATGATTAAATTCAACACAAACAACGAATGAGATGTACAAAACCAAACCCAGAACCTTAATCCTCTGAAAATTGACAACAAACAACACTGAAAGTACTAGGAAACCTTAATCCTTCTGCCCATAACGCCCATCTCAGAAAATGTAAGATCAGGATGAGAAAGAAAACATTGAAAAATAACTACACTTTAGACTATTGACCAAAACTCAAAATCTCGGGGGTGAACTATATACACTGACATGATAAATAACCAAAACAAGGGACTTTTCTTTTTGTGTATAAAATCTTTTTTTAACATGTTTGCCATGCAATTCAATTGGCAGTAGATCACTAATTACTTCTCTATTGGGTCTATCGTATTAGACCACTGGAATTCTATTTCTAAATTTCGTGAGGGACCACTTTTGCTTTCTGGTAACAGAGTGTACTCACCAGCAACTGCACCCAGCATTACCACCCGATCAATCTGGATCGTCACTTTTCCAAATGAGTTCTGCCAACAGATGATCAAGAAAGAACCGGTTAAGATGCAATTTAATTGAAAATCAAGACTAATAGGACAGAATACTGTCTCCATATTTATTCTGGGGTTTGCTTTCTCTTTTCATATACCTTCCCCATTTTGCTCTTGTTCTTGCAAGAAATATGAAGCTTTTGGCCCTTTGGAGGGCTTTCAAAGGTCCATGCAAAGCTCTCGTCCCACTCTGGACTTGGACCAGTGGAAACCACCTGATAAGTTTACATTAATGAGAAGTTGCATTGGCGATAAACTGATAAAAGCAGCCACAAATTACTAAGGGAGACAAAAAGAAAAGGGAAAGTAATTTGTGACCTAACTGTAAAAGTGACCTAATGATTAAAAGGAATCTCATGAAATACAGCTTTTCTCAGTGCAATGTTGTGAGCAATGCTACAAACTGTTCCGCACAGCCCAAGATTTTCAGTGCAAACATGAATAAAAAACAAAGGAAACCCAAAGCAATTATCTTGTTTGGCCTTTGGCCTATGTCCATGCATAGATGATAATAAAATGTACAAAGATGGAAAAAACAACACTTCAATCAGATGGCTCCCTCAATTTCACAAACCTCAATCCCCTTTTACACTCAATATAGGAATCTCACAATCTGAAATCCAAAAAAGAGAAACAGAAAACTTCATATATAAAACTTGCTCATTTCTAGGAACTCAGTAACACGACAAGTCAGTCAGTGGGTATTGAGACAGGTAGTCAGTACATAGAGTACACGGACTTCCTCTTTTTATTGACCAGGACTAGAAAAACTGAAGATAAATTAGCCTTCCCTTGAGATACCAGGTCTGAACGTGCAATTTCAGAATTTTTTGCATTATTAGCCACCAAACCAACCTATAATAGCTTTCAGTTAGGGAATTAGCTTCATTTCTACTGCATAGATGAGTAATGTATTTAAGAGAAGATTGTTCTCAGACCAAAAAATGTCGAACCTGAAAAAAAGCCTGAATTAATATAAAAATCGTATTACCTTGGTTTGCCTGGGAGGACTGTTGCCAAGTGTAAGCTTACAATATACACTTGGGTTCCCCACTGACTGTTTCATATTGTTACCACGCTTGATTATCACAACCAATGTCCCTGGCAAACACTGCAATAGAAATTCCGTCTTCTCCTGAAACCGAGGAGGGCCAGACTGGATTAGGTATTGCAGCAATGGGATTGCATCTGCTGCGGCTATTGACTGGGCTCTAGAAACTTCAGCTGGGCACGCTGACCAAGCTTGCCTAAGAAGAAAAAGTGCGTCCAAAGCAGCTTCTTGAGTTGCCTCTGACCCAGTTTTGAGGGATGTAATCAGATGGGGAATGCTAAGTGTTGCAGGCTCAGTGGCTCTCAAGCGTGGGAAGTTGCTGAAGAGAGCATTTAGAGATTTCAGATACTCCTCATTCACAGTTCCAGTGGCCCACAAATCTTTTTCAATAGCAGCTGCAAGACACAAGGCCAGGATAATCATATCAGCCAATCCATAACAAAAGGAAGGAAAGCAGAAAAAAAAAAATCTGCTTGCATGACAGCCTTCCAGTAAAGAAATGCCGCAACAACTGGTACAAGCAACTTTTTAAACCAAATTGAAGAAAGGATTGGCACATTGTAAGCTTATAGAAGGACAAATACTCGCCATATTTCCCAGAACGGGTCAAAGAGTTAACACTAATAACCAACTGGTCACACATTCTTATTCAAGTGCTAGTCAGCTTGAAAGCAACTGTTTGGAAAGTAACGAAATTTTTCTTTGCATATTCCACCACAAAAAAAGAAAAAGAAAAAACAAACGACTGCAAGCACGTGTGCATTTGTTCAGGTGCTACTCCTCTTGACTAAAACCATTAGAAAAGTGGATTATATTTTATTTTGCATATTGTATGAAAACATAATAAATGTAAATGTTTCCATAGAAAGTACCCATAACCCCAACTCCTGTTGCCCAGAAAAAAACGAAAAACAAAAAACAAAACAAAAGCACACCTAATTCTGCAACAAGAATAAAGAGAACTTACCAGTTATAGCTCTCACTGTTTCACTAGAAGCGTATTCTTGAATGGTGTGATTAGAGAAGAGAAGTTTAACAAACATTGCTGCCTGTATGGATGTATCCGGATCACTCGAACCAATAAGATCTAATACAACCTGTACTCCACCAGCCTCGGCAACTGCTCTTTTGTTTGACCGACTGTACATCACAAGGTTTTGCAATGCACATATAGCTACAACTTTCATTTCCTCTGTGGGTTGTTCTTCAAGTACATTAACAAGAGCACGGCAAGCTGAAACAGCATCGGAGCTTCGAGCAAGACTCTCATTCTGAAATAGATCACCAAGGGCCAAAGTTGCCAGTAACCTTGCTTGCTGAGCTTGGGTTTGTGGATCCAAGAGATACTGGGACAATGGTAAAATGGCAGATTTAGTAGCTTTTGTTTCTCTGATCCTCACATTGTTCAACAGTACTTCCAACAGCCTTGCAGCGGTTTCCTCACTCTGATGACACCTCAGAAGTTCCAAAAGTGCTTCTATGGCACCACTTTCAGCCATTGCTTCAGCACTGGTTGCATCATCACTTTCCAACACAAGAAGAGCATTCAATGCACCGATTACTGTGCTCTCTGACCCAGAATGAAGCAACCTGACCAACACAGCAACAGGCACTTCCAAATAAAAGTCAGAACTAAATTGCAGAATACTTGCCAAAACAGAAGAAGCAGATTCCCACAAAGCATGAGGAAGCGAAGGATCAGCTTGCAATATCACTTTAGAAAGTTCATTGACACCACCCTCTTTTGCAATCTCATTTGGCCATGTCACTGCCAGACTTACAAGAGCCTTCACAGCTCTCTGCTGCAGTATGTGTATACCGGAACCAAGAACTCGTATAAGGGGACCAATTACTTGTTGTGTCACCGAATCCTTCTGAAGTCGTTCCTCCAAGAGTAGATGGGATAGAAGCTCAGCTGCCAACTGTTGCACTGCCGAAGCTGGAGAATCAAGTAAAGGGACAAGTGGCTCTATAGCTTGGTGAGAGGTCAGCGTATACTCAGCGCGACACTGTTTATGCTCTAAAATATTGACAAGAACCTGTAATACACTGTGCTGCCCATCAGGCCCAAATTCTGGCCTGGACAGCAACAGAAAAAGGGGCTCAACGACTTTTGCAGCAGATGGTCCTTTAGCAATGCTAGCATTATTGGTCAATATTCGCAGCAGTTCAGCAAAGGCGGAACAAAGAAAATCCGGTGCATCATGGAGGATGTTGAGAACGCTTTCAATTATTCCAGCTTTCACCATTTCCATCTTACAAGCAGGCCTGTCTTTCCCTAACTTCACAAGGGCTCTGGAAATAGCCTCGTGAAGCATGTGATTCCTACCATATAGAAGGCCGACAAGAGGAATAACTGCACCATTTGCAGCAACTAGCTCTGCCAATTGCTCATCATCAACAAGTTTATCCAATGCATGGACAACTGACTGCTGAGCAGGACTGAACTCTGTCACAAGGAGAGAAACCAGAGGCTCAACACAGCGTGCTGAAGCCATCGTGGACCTGATTCTTGTATTTCCAAAAAGAACGCCACACAATTCAGCAGCATCCCCTTTCAGCTCCATTGAACAATTTGATGAAAGGATCTTGCAAAGGACATCCACAGCATTCATTTCAACATCTGCAACAGCAAGGGCTCTTGATGGATTTTCACTCAATAGTCTAACCAATGCAGCAATAGCAGCATGCTGCTCCCTCTCCAAACCCGTATTCAGAATCTCCACCAAGGGTTGAACAGCTTGTCGAGCAGTTTCTGCATTCCTAATATGATCTGCAGAAAAGAGGCTTTCCAATGCTTTTGCAGCACTATATCTTGCACCCCTACCACCTAAACGTAAAACTGCTACAAGTTGACTGACAGCACCAAATGCAGACTCGTGTCTACATATTTCAGCACTGCCGAATAGGATCCCTAACAGATCAGTAGCAGCCTCCTCAGTTGCATCTTGTGGACCAAGTGAAAGATACTTGGTCAGTGCTTCCAAAGCTCCTGATTCTACCATTACAATCTTATTTGGTGGACAGTCTTTCGCCAGCTGAGTCAGGAGCCCAAGTGCTAGAAATGGTGCTCCAGGACGATCTGGAATTGGTTTAAGCAGATCAACAAGGGCAGGTATTGCTTTCCTGGAAGTAGCACCGACCCTTATGTCATCAACCCTAAACAACCTCTCAAGAGAGACTTGTTCTGGATATGGCACCAAAGCAAACTCCTCTGAAAGCTGCAGTAGATCATATATGTCAACATCAGCACATCCAAGTAAGGAAATAAGCCCACCTGCAGCCCCAGAATTTGCGACAGATAGAAGAGTTCCTCTGCTACCATTACACACCAAACTGGCAACTGCTTGAGCAGCAAAATATCTGTTTGCTGACTCCTCTGATTTCAACAAATTTGCAAGTACTGGTATACATTTCATGGTTGCATGTGCTCGTATGATCTCTCTATTTTGAAATAAAATTGCTAAAAGTAGAGCACAAACCCAGATGCTGCTATCTTCCTTAAAATCAATCTGCATAGATTAACATGAGAGCAACCGCCATTAAATAAGAGGAAAAAACCGTGTATAAACCACACTACAAGATCTCACCATTGCATGCATGACTAAACAGATGAACAGAAAGTAACGTTCTACAGAATTGATGCCTTATCACCAATTGGATGCATCATTTTATTTTTTTGTAATAGAAGAATGACAGTTACCTGAGTGTACCGAGAAAAGCAATCTGATATTCTATCAGTGAGGACTTCGATAGCTCCAGCCTCCATAATCACAATTTTACTCTTTTCATCATGACAGGCAAGAACAGAAAGAAGCCATATGGCTAGGTTCTCATCAGATATGACCGTTGTTCCCATATTGAATTTGCCATTCTCAGGTTCTTCTTTAGCATGCCTGTAAATGCTAATGGATTCCTTGACATCATCACCCTTATTTCCCAAAAAAGAAGATTGTCCAGAACTAAGCATTGCAACAAGAGACTGAATAAGATTTGAACGCAAGTGTGACTGATTAAGATCTTCCACCACTCTTTGGTGATTTACTGTAGCAGCACAAATAAGAAGTGCAGCACCCCCAGTTTTGACATTTGGGTTAGTGGAACCGATAACCCTTCTAGCAATTGAGCATACACATCCAGAGGCACAGGCAACTGTATCACCTAAAACAGTAGGCTGATCCCGGCAAAGCCGTGACAATATTTCAATGGCTTTATCCTGCAACAACTGTGTTGAATTGGTGATAGACAAAACTATTGGGGTGATGCTTTTCGGGAATTCAGCTAAAACTTCCCATGCGGGTTTTATACGCTCACTAGCCCCCTTTGATCTGGACAGAATCGCAAGTGCATCCAGAGCCTCAGATGTGGCAACAGATCCACCAATAGCAGATTCTAGGAAAGAAACTAATGCAAGAACTGTTCCAGCACGATTCACACAGTCAGTTAAGGCAGAATCAATTTGGCGAGAATGAAGCAGACGAGCAATTGCTGCTGCTGCATATGTCTTTCCAGAAACTGATCCTTCACCCAAAACCCTAGTAGCAGGCAATATAATTTCTCCAGGAACAGCTTTTTCTGATATTTCACAATCTAAAATAAGATTTGCCAGAGCACATGTTGCCAGCTCAGCAACTTCCAGAATGGAAGAGTTAGCAAGCCCAACTAAGGGAAACAATGCATCTCTAGCAACAGCTGCGACATCCCGGTTCTCTTTGATTGAAAGAAATATTGCAGCAAGACAACGCGAGGACTCCACAAGCATGCTTTCGGATTCAGCATTAAGCAGCTTCATGGCCGACCATAGAGTCTTAACAGCTATGCTACTTTCTCGCAGGTCCTTCCTAGTTTCAAAAATTCCAGCTAGAGCTGATGCAGACTTAGCTTGAGTCTCTTCCTTAGTTGAGCTCAAGATTTTTATCATTGTCTCCATTGCATCATTGGCAGCACTACCTTCGCGCAATATATCATTGAGGGGAACCACAGAGAGCATGCTTTTCAAGGCATCCAATACATATACTTTAGATTCAGGTAGATCACTGGTCAGTAATGCAGTGAGCTGGCTGATAGTTGCAGTATCAGATTTGTGCATTAAATGATTCAAAGTCTTTGCAGCAATTTCCTTCCCATTATGGCTTCCATTCTTCAGTAGCCATAACAATGCAGGAACAGCATCAGCACTTTCAACACAAGCACGTATATCTTCACTGTGATTGCATAGGTTCCTAAGGATTGATGCTGAATCTTCCTTGGCTTTTGCAGACCCTGACTCTAGAATTTGGACAAGTGGAGGTATGCCACCAGCAGCAGTGATAGCCCACTTACTTTCATCATTTTCAGTTGATAGAAGGCAAAGTAATGCAACTGCACATTCTTGCTGTTGTTCAGAGGAAAGCCCAAGAAGAGAAATTAATAGCTGGACTCCCTCACGGCCTCGCAGGGCATGCCATAGACTGCCTTCATTGTTACAAAGTGTGAGAAGAGCTTTCATAAGCTCATCCTGCACTTCATTGGTGGCCATTGTTATCAAACCAACAAGCAAACGTTTTGCATCAGAATTTGCAAGTTTACTTGAGAGTATGACATTCCCATACAAACTGGCTAGGGCTTCTATTGTTCTCTCCTGCACTAGAAAAGGTAACTGGGGTTTGAACTGCTTAAGCAAAGTCTGCTCAATAACCACAGGATCAGATGCCCTCATAGATTCTGCTTTACTATCATAGATCATCAAAGCTGAAGCTAATGCGCCTAATGTGTCAGCAACTTGAGCAGGTGAAGTGCATGATTCAAGACTTTGACCGAGGCTTGAGATGACATATGACAAACCACCAGAAATGCTTGCTAAAGCACACATGGCATTCTCCTGCAATGCTTGGGCGTACTCACCCTGCATGAATTCTTTGGAAGGAGCTATAGTAGCATTTATCAGAGCAGGAATACCAGTGGAATTAGCTATCTCCCGCCTTGCTTCTTTACTTTGGGCTGAAAGAGATTTAAGAGCTCCCGCAGCTTCTGCTCTGACAGAAGCTTCATTGCCAGGTCCTAATAGGTTCAGAAATTGTTTTGTAGCTTCTGCAGCCAACACTATAGAACAAACAGATGCATCCTCCATCATCATACATGCAAGAAGAAAACACACATTTGCTTGAGTGCTTGACTGTCCCGTTGTCAGCAACTTCACAAGTACATCCACCCCTCCAGCTTGAACTGTTGCAGTCCAGAATCCCTCAGTGCTGCTGGCAAGGTTCTTTAATGCTCCAGTCAATAAGCTATCAACAACATTTCCAGTCTTGTGCCCTTTGGCTAGCTGCTCCCAGAGCACAGGAACAACTCCTTCAGTTGAAAAAATTTTTGATCCAACATGATCCTTGGCGCCACCTTGAGAAACAGCATAAATAGTCTTTGCAGCTGCCACCTGACCATCTACTGAGCTGGACTTGAGCAGACCAAGCAATGGTGGAATGCATCCTCCCAGCAAGACTTTTACCCGTAGCTCATTCTCCTTACAGAGTGAACCTAAAACAGTTGCAGCCTGTATCTTCACTCCAAATGACCCTGACCGGAGAAGAGAAACAAGTACCGGAACTGCCTGAGAGTGAGATCCAACCGCACTGAAAGCATTTTCACGTGTATCAATAAGTTCCAGCAACTGTCTCAATGAATACTCTTTCTCTTGTACAGATGAGGAACTCTGACGGAGCTGCTCAATGCTTTGAGCAACACTTGCTAAGGTCCCATCTGGATCCTCCATGCTGCTACGCTCTCTGCAAGAGATTTAAGAATGCAAGTTTGACTGGAATCATCATTCTATATAATATCACGAGTTAAGACTCTTCACTAACATAATTTTGTGGAAAATGAAAGTGAATCCGCAAAGGCAAGCCTTTCTACTAAAGTATAGCATCTAAGCCCAAAATTGGCTCAGTGATAGGGGGCAGAAGAGAATAATTCCACCAAAAAAGCGAACTTCAAGAATAAAATAAATGTTTACTTGGCTACTACAGATAGTAAAAACTAGCACTTAAACTGACCTTGAACCCATCTTTGTAACAGAATGTGGAGTAGGAGGTTCTGAATCTTGAAATTTGGCATCGCCATTTCTTCCCTGCAATCATAAAATGAAAGTGAAGAACAATAGTAGACATATCTCATGGCATTCAACTGACGGTAACAGCAGAAAACTATCCAAAATTAATGAAAACGATGGCAGGACTTTGAGGTAATAGTATCAGAGACTTCGACACAATACATAGGGCAGGTTTAATCATGAATGTTCAAGGGGTCCAATGAACATAAGAAACCATTGAAAAATTGAGCTACAATGAAAACAGATCAAGCATAACAAGTTAAAGGGTTCACATGTTAAGCTTATAAAATAAAATGAAAAAAATGCAGGTTTGATCATGCCGTTATTATATTAACGAAACAAATCCCATTTTAAGTAGCAAACAGGGAAAAAAAAATCCCGCATTCTAGAAAACAGTTGCAATTTTGTTCCCAGTCTTTTAAGATTTTGTTAATCACCAAAAATAAACTTTTGGACCCCGAAACTTTAACCAAGACCATCATAGATGGGACATATTGGTCAGAATCTCCCAAAAAAATTAAAATGGTGCAGTGGGCTGCCAACGGGAACTCACACATTCGATTCACACGTATCTTCTACAAAACCCACATATTTGGTTTCAAAACGCGCATATAGCAAGCATGCAAGAAATGAAAATGAATTAATAAAATATAGTTTTTTTTTTATTATTATTATAAAAAGAATCGAAGAAGTACCAGATCGTTAGCGGCAAGGCTGCCGCCATTGCTGGCAGCAAGCCTCCAAGCTAGCGCAGCCGCCAGCTTTGGTTACTCCAAGATTCTCAAGCAAATCAATCCAGAAACCTCACCTTCTCCAGATCTAACCCTGAGACCCAGTCAGAATATAAAAAAGATTCCTGCCCAAACAACCAAAGAAGACCCCACATGTAAAATTCTAACACCAATCAAGAAAAACACAGATCAGATTATAATAAAAACCGGAAATCCAAAAATCCCAATGCCAATGTGATTTAAACCATCAGAACATCATAACATATGCAAGCCAAGCCATCTACAGCTTTCCAAGCTCACAAAATAGAGAGATTGTCAAAATTACTGAATTGCAAAGCTCAATCATACTAGACTACTACAGTACAGATCAATTACTCCACCTCGGTGGCATTTTCTTTTATCCTCTGCTCTGCTATACAATTAAGGAGCTATTGTTATAAACTGAAAGCAGACCGCAAAAAACTTGAGTTTAGCATTCATTGGGTTTCCCCCAGTTTTCTCAGCAAGCATACAGAGTATAAGAGGAATGGAATGGAGGTAAATTATGAGCCTTGATCAGATTTAACTGAATTCGGAGAAGCATGGAGCAGATCGAGTATTAGAGAATCGAAGTCCGAGACCTTTTTGTTGCTCAGTAAATGAAGAATCAAGAAAGGGAGAAAGTGCATGAATCCGGTGCCGGATTTTCTCGTAATCCAACAGAAAGACCTCGGATTTCGCACAATTTAGGATATTGACCAATGCATACGGCTAAATATCACAGAGAGCCAGAGAGACAGCGAGGCAGACCTTCAGAGAGCAGTGGAAGCTGTTTGATGCATCTACGGTTTTGGTAGAAGGGAAGGGGAGAGTGAGAGTGAGAGAGAGTGATTAGCTTGTGTGCCTTTTCTCTTTCTTGGTTTATTATAAGAAACTCAGAGAGAGAGAGAGAGAGAGAGAGGGAGGGGATGGGGGGGTTAGCTTCTGGTGATATCACAGCGTCACCAATCACCATTAGAGGACCACCGACAAATATGAAGCAAACCCAGAGCTTGACGGCTTCCTTGGCTTCCGCTTCACTGGCTTTTGGATAAACGGTTAGTTTTCCTCTCCTTTTTTTTTTTTTTTTTTTTTTTTTAAGGAAGGCTGAAAGGGTCCTTTCAATTGTGAGGTCTCTGTCTTTTTTTTTTATTTAATTGTTTTTTAGTATTTAAAAAAAAAAAAACTTCCTAAGATTAGAAACAAATGGTGATTTTTTATTTTTATTATATTTTATATTTTGGATATCATTCATCTCTTTTTATAATATAAACAAGTTAGAATTGGTTATATGATATACATATATATATATATTAATCATGAAATTGGTCTAAATAAGATTCCTAAACTATGTAATCTTCTTTTTATACTGATTTAAAATATTTTATCGTTGGTGTTCTAAAGGCCAAATGCCACTTTCACAACAAAAAATCTGGGTGATAAATAAAAGTATGGTATTCAAATTCTCAAAAAAGTTAGGTGATATTTAAAAATCATGCATTTAATCTTACAAGGACCTTATGATCTCGGAATGTTTTTCTTTTATTTTTTTTTTTTTCAAATCTTTTTAGAAGTGAACAAAAACTCTAAATATGGCACGTGTTAAGGGTTAAATCCAAGTCCTCTTCCTTAATAAATAGAGAAATATATTATCCTTTTTAGCATTTAGCAGTGGTTTTAGGCTGCATTTAGATTTTGAGCTGAGTTTAGTTAAGTTGAGATTTTTATGAATAATAGTGAGTTGAGTAATGAAGGAAGTTATATAGAGGGCCTATCTAAACTGAGTTTAAAGTGTTTTTGGATGTTAAGATAAATTTAATACTTTTTATGAAAAATTAAAAAAAGTTATGGATCTCATGTATAAATATGTTTTTAATTGAAAAAAAATTGTGAGTCACACGTATAAAAAAGTTTTGAGTTAGTATGAGTTTCGTAATTGAGTGTTTAGATGTTAGACTCAATTTAAAATTAGACTGAACTCAACTGAATTTAGAAACCAAACGCAGCCGACTTTAGTATTTGTATCGGACAAGAACTCAAAATGATTTTTTTTAACAAATAGTATAGTTCATGATATTTTATCTTCGTTTAAAAGAAAAATATATTACATGATGGATTGTTAATATAACATAACATTAATAAACACTCCCAACTCCCAAGCATGGCAAGATATTATTCAACAGGCAAATCATCAATGGCCAAGCCACCAAAGAATTTACCTCAAATTGAACATATACATAGCAATCAAATGCTCCATAGCTTTATGCAGAGTCATATTTGGCTATTCAACAAGAAATTTAATGGTACTCATAAAAGAAAAATGCTCATATTTAATAGGAGTAAAGCACAAGTAAGGAATCAAACTCAAGTCTCTTGTCGAAAGGCCCTAAACATCTTTTTCGTCCTAATTCTTCCTTTGTTTCCTTAAAGGAAATGGCATATACTATATTTATTTTATTTTTATTCCACTAAAACACAATATTTCTATTAATTTTTAAAGAAAAATTATATTCATCAACTATTATTCACTATTTCACCCTACACCTTATGAAAAATACTCTCAAATCTTATAATGAAAAAAAATTATAAGTGTGAGGTATGAAAGTGAATAGTAACTGATGCATAAAATTTCTCTTTTTTAAATATGTTATTTTTTAAAAAAAAATAATCTAATAGTTCATGCATAATAAGATGGGCATACAATTCATGCATTTATTAACCAATAATAATTTCTTTTTTCAAAAGAAAAAAAAAATCCCAATTCAAAAACAAAGGAGGAGGGTAGGGCTGAGCTCATTTGTTTTTATAATTATTCTCATATCATATAATTTAATCATTATAATTTTTTTAAATTCTTATATAAAATAAATTAAATAATTTAAATTTTTTAAATTTTAAAACACATTTTTATTTCAATTTATCTCATCCGCATATCATTTCTTAGAAGCCAAGTCGAGCGAAGCCAACTAAAATTTTATCCGCCCACTTTGCATCTCTCTCTCTCTCTCTCTTAGTTGGCTGAGAATATATGTCCATTTTTTTAATGGATAAAAGACAATCATTGGTTAGACAGTAAGACACCTAATAACAATAATTACATAATTGATTAATCTTCTAAAATCAGTATTTTTTAGAAAATTCGTTGATTAAATAATAAAGATCAGTCTTATAAAAAATTAATTAATTAAGATTAATAAAACAAAAGCTATAGAATAAAACTGTGTAAATATGAAGATTGAGCTTGTTTTCAAAGCCATATGATGTAATATTTATTTATTTTTTTGTAATTTGTCCTATATTTTTACAAGTTCTCGATGTGGGACTTGAGAGATTGAGTGGAACAATTTACCTCCCTCGATCTGATCTCTCTCTCTCGGTGGGGTAGGGCCAATGCATATTCCTTCCTTAAAAAAAGGAAATAAAGAACAAATAATTCGTGGAAATGGCTGTCTCAACACATATGATTGAGACATGCAAGTGAAGTCGTACCAAAAACATGACATGATTTTTTTTTCCAGCAAAAATAATGGTTGGTGTCATAAATCTTCAACATTGGATGTTCTCAAAACCCAATTGAATGTTTGGCTGATGTTTGGTCTCCATCAATGGACAGGTGTAAGGATGAACATGAGATGGCCCCTTCTGATCAGGGACAGAATTTGGTTTGCTGGATTTGTCCACCCCTATGATGGATATGCCAATCCAATCTTTTCCTTCTCAAAAAACACACCATACTTGGAAAACCTTTTTAGCTTGAGACTACTACAAATAGCACAACCCCTCTCTTTTAAGAACAAGATCACTTAATTCTTTGAAACTCAATGCCATCCTTGGGCTCCTTTTAATCATTGTTCTTTCATTATTATTTTACCGCGCGATATTAAATGATTGATAAATAAGTGAAATATATCGAATAATTGTTTCAATAATCATAAAATTAACATATACAAGCCTCGTTTATTGTTACAAAACTCAATCATAAACACAGTTAGATAAAACTTAGAACCTGTTTTATGTGGATTTACAGTGGTGTTGCAACCAAATCAGCCAAAAAAAGTCCTAATTGTAAGATGTCTTAAACATCCAAGGGAAGTTTAAATTGATGAACACCTCACTTGTTTAATGAACTCCTACTTGTAAGATGTCAGATGGAAAAGACTTGAATTATTATATTTTTCTTATATTTCAAGTACTTTGAATACTGTTGTAATCTTATAGTAGGTGAGGTGATGATAAACTTGAAAGAGAATGCACCCCAACAACTGAAACATCACATCCCTAGTGCCAGAAGCACCCCACCTTCAATGCTAGCTTTCTTTTATTTGGCAGAAACATGAGATTACAATGTCAAGATCTACCCAACATAACTTGCATATAAAAATGTTAGCACTTTATCATATCAAGATATTCCCAATATTTCATCAAAAATTTCACAAAACTTTTCAAAGTTTTACACAAACACCAAAACTATCAATGCCGAAACCTTTTCATCAATAACACTAACTTTAATCCATAAAAAAATCCAAGAAAAATTAATCAATGCTAACCCAAGTAATCTAGTCTCAATATTAGATAAAATACAAGAGCATTGAGCCATAGAAAATAACTTACAAAGCTTGGAATGAAAAAACAAAAATTGCCAATCTCTCTCTCTCTCTCTCTCTCTCTCTCTCTCTCTCTCTCTCTCTCTCTCTCTCTCTCTCTCTCTCTCTCTCTCTCTCTCTCTCTCTCTCTCTCTCTCTCTCTCGGTAAACCATGAAAATTGGCTAAGTATGGGAAGCAATGTAAGGGATGTGGGGTATAGATAAAGGCTGACTTAAGTGAGTAAATGAATGACTAAGTGAAGTAAGTTTGAATTGTGAATAAGAGGAGGAAAACAAGTTAGGAGTGTGATTATGAACTTTTAGAATATTTGGAGCTGATTTGAAAAGCACTAGACCAAGAACATCAAGAATTGGTCCTTTTTTTTACCTAAATTTAGAGTTTTGGCATTTTGTTAATGTAGTGAGTTTAATATTTTTATGGAACGAGCATGCTAATGTTTTAGTATGAATTTAGAACTAAAGATGTGATTTTTAAATGTTGCAAAAATCAGTTAGTTTCAGCATGTTAGTATGTTAGAAGGACAAATTGCAACAAAAATCATGGTTTTTTCCCTAGAATGGCTTGACCAAGGAGTGTTTCTCCTAATTGTGCATTGCTTTAAATTTTGTTGATTTGATATTTAGATTTAGGATAAAACTTATATGAGTAATGTAAATTTTGATAGGATTTAGACTTCGTATGCAAAATCTTTATTTTATGGATAAATTTGTAATTTTTCACAAGTAGAGAAATAACTTTGCAATTTTTTCGATAGGCGAGTAATTCTTATATTTCTAAGTATGTAATGAGATATTCTAACCTTAGAAAATATTTCATTTCAATTCACATTTTTGTCACACTAAGTTTCACGTTACACTCATTCATTGTTAGTTAGCTTCTAATTTACTCTGGGGATATTTATGTATGTGCGGTGATAAGACTGTCATTTCTATATTCATCTCATTGTGCCTACTGTGATTTATATATTATACTATGCCATGTCATCAGTTACTTGTTACACATTTAACTGTTACACTTTTATCTATTACATAAATGTTATGTCACTATTACATGCCACAAATGTCATGTCATTTGTTACACATTTATTTGTTACATAATGTCATTGTTACATGTCTATTTGTTACATGTCATAAATGTCATGTCATCATATTTTTTACACATTTATCCATCACATGTCACCAATGCCATGTCATTATGTTTGTTACATGTGTATTTATTACATGCAATGAATGTCATGTCATTGGTCACATAGTTATTTGTTACACGCCAAGGATACATGTCATAAGTCACACGAGTCCATCAATAAATATTTTCTTAGTCAGTCATCCATGAAATACTCGTGACTTAATCACTATGATTGTCCGAGTATTTCCATTGATAATTTATACAAGGTACTTTTGGCATAATCCTTCTAATTATTAGAGTACCTCTATTAAAATGTTCATGATGTACTCATTCTAATTGTTAGAGTATTTCATTAAAACTATTACAAGATACTCCTGGCATGATCATTCTGATTGTTAGGGTATATCTCCATTAAAATATTTATGGCGTAATCATTCTGATTGTCTAAGTATTTCTGACGGAATACATTGGACGGAGTCATTCTGATTGTTCAAATATTTATGAAGAAACAACTGGCAAAATCATTATGTTTGTCAGGATCATGCAATCATGTATATTTTTTATTAACAAAATTCAGTTCATGTCAACTTCACGTTCATGCCAATTTCAATTAATGTCAAAGTTCAGTTCAGTCAAATCATGTTAGTCTTGTTATTTTTTTTTTTTTTAAGTCAAGCACATGTCATGATATTTGCATATTCACGTTCATATCACGATGCACCCATGCCATTTTACTGTCATGCATGCATATATATATATATATATAGTTGGTAGTTTGGTAGTTTACTTGTTGATATTTGTAAATAAATCTCACTTAGTAGTCCCAACTACCATTCCTCCTGAAATGGTAGACGATGTGTTAAGATTTAGAGAACCCTCTCTTGAAAGACTAGACAAGGTTAAGTAGCCCTTAGCGAGAGGATGAGGAAATGATAACTGCGGTTATCCACTTTCTGGAAGCCATTTTGGAGATTATATCTGAGCTACGTGAGCAGCTCAACAATTTAGCATCGTAGATTTTATTTCGTAGACTGTATTTATGGAGTTCTGTCTCGAGTACTTATGTTGTTACAGACCTGTTGGACAAGTGCTGTAACCATTTTGGATATCAGTCACGATGTGAATTTATGAACATGGTAATGTTTTGGGATATAGTGCTATCTAGTATATTGTATTATTTAAAGAAAAAAAATTATCTACTACAAAGATTACATATTGTTATATGCATGCTAGGTATATTGTATCTTTAGCTGTCATTAATAGGATATATAACCTTGTGTTACATGTCTCAACGCTTCAAATTCCGTCAAATTCCAATTGGAACTTGAGGGCATCACATTGGTTATTTACGATTATTATTCTAAGTTTGAATATGAAGAAAGGTGAAGTATGATGTATTTAAAGAGTTTACTTCTCCAATGTTATACTTGATTAATTAGATTATGTTTTCTTGGTGGATAATAAATGAGCACGTATGTTTGAAGTTATATGAAAAGATTAGGATTTTAGTTTATTTTGGTACAATTTCATAACACTTTGAAAGAAAAGTTCTGCTATAATTATTGCATATTGTTAGATATATGTTAGGTGCATTGTATCTTATTAGTCATGAACGGAAGTATGTAACTCTATATTGTATATCTCGACGTTTTGATCTCCTTTAAAATGTTTGTTGGCCTGTGGGTGACCTAAAGATGAATACTTAAATTTGATTCTTAACTGTGCGCACCAGTTGCGATGGTGATCAGAGTCGAATTTATGTCTATTGTCTAAAATTATACTTCGAGGGATGCCAAATTGACACATGTTGGCTTTCCATAGGAGCTTGGTGATGTTGCTCGTTGTTATTGTGGTCAATGCTTCTACTTCTATCAACTTGGTAAAATAATTCACGGCAACAACCATGAACCTTATATCTCTTTTGCTTGGGAGCAGGGGGCTGACTATGTCGACTCTCCATTTTGCAAAAGGCCAAAGTGACATAATCAACGTCAATTCCTCTAGCTAGCAATGAGATATGGGTGCGAATATCTAACAATTTGTGTGAAGACGAACTCGGATCAATCAAAGATATATAGGCTGGATTCACTTGTGGAACAACTATAAAACTTGACATTGAGGTATTTTCCCTTCTGCTGTGAATGTTTTATGAGCTCTAATAATATTTGCAGAGAATATTGTCCTACAGTGAATGCACGTACTATATCTTTCTTAAAATAAGGAAAAGATTAGAAGAAAGAGATTTTGTCTATGCACCTTGGTAATCATCTAATTTCGTGGTCCATGTCTTGGAGTTTGTCTTAGGTTTCATGGAGATATGTCTCATTTGGTGGGCTTCGGATGATGCTGAAAGGGGATCCGTCCCTTTCTGCTCATTTTGAGAGGTTCTTTCTCCTCGTGAGGAAGTTGAAATGGAAAAATAAAAAAAGAGAACCGTTTATTGTAAAATCTTGGTTTTGACCTCCAAACTTCCTGTTGGGCATGGGTTAACTGGTGTTCTATCTGGTGCTAAGAGTTCATAACAGTCACACCAAAGCTATGGTGAAGTTTTGTTTGGTTGAAATGGTATATGTCTATCACTAATGTTGCAAACCATTTTTTAGCATGTTCAATGGTTTTATACATTTGCCTTGAACTCCGTCGGCAACTCATTAATTGTTGAATATATTATAAAGAAAAAAAAAATTATATTTACAAATCGATAAAAAAAAAATAAAAATGCATCGAACACATCATTGATATTAAGATTTTATTTATAAAAAAAAAAATTTTAATTTTAACTTTTAGAAATCAAATCCTAGTAGATCACAATCTCTACACGGACTTGCATGCATAACAACTATATTAAAAAAAAAAAAAATTTTAATTTTAACTTTTAGAAATCAAATCCTATTAGATCACAATCTCTACACGGACTTGCATGCATAACAACTATATAAAAAAAAATAGTTTTACAATAATAATTTATATACAATAGTTGAAAATAAAAATTGGAGTAAATTTCATATAAAAAATATGTGGGTTATATAGGTATATACCATTTTTTTTTAATTTCATAATTTGACTTAATTTTTTTTTTTTAAAATAGATGTATCTTAGTAAATAAATAAAATGAATTAATAAATAAGAAATTTTATGCATCAGTTACTATTCACTTTCTCATCTTATATTTATAATTTTTTTATAAAATGTAAGGGTATTTCTTATAAGATACAAGAGTATTTTTTATAGGATGTAGAGCATGAGATAGTAAATATTGACTGATTAAAAGAATTTTCTTAGATCAACTCGAACCAGAAAGTGGTAACCTATATAAAGCATACCGAAAGCACGCACACATTCACCGTTCCCAGAGCTCCTTCGTCGGCCACTTATTCTCAGTTCCCGTCCTTTGCTTACCCAGTCTTCGTACTTCGCAGAGCATGGGTCACAACAACAAGACCAGGCGGTTCAAAAATCACCCCTCCCATAGGGCGCAATCCAGCAGAACCCATCAACTTCAACGGTTATTAATTTCACACCCAACTTTTTCCGTAGTCTTTTTGTTTTTGGATTGAGTTTCGTTGTCTCACTTTTCTTTTTCTATGAATTTTCCAGGGAGGACGAGTCTCTTCCATCTGATCAAGGTCCCAATTTGATAACTTGCTCTTATTTTACGACTCCCCTTTTTTCTCGTATTAAAGGTGTTTGAGGTATTGCCGCTTCATCAATCGGTTTTGATTTTGTACTGCTGATAACTTTATTACAGTTGCAGCAGCTGAAGAGGAGCCTGCAGGTCCGAAAATCCAACTTGCCATGTGGGTAAGAATTTTTTTTTCTTTCCAAGTATTCTCTTTTGCCCTTTTGCTTTTCTTTGATTTTGATTCGTTGTTCGCCGTCACCAGCATCTTATGTCTGAGTCATTATTTGTGATTGTAATTATTTTCGGATGGATTTTATGTTTGAAGGAGTGTTGAGGCGGCTGAAATTTAAATTGTATATAGTGAGCACACAATTAGCAGTGGGAGGGTAACACTTTTTTGCTTGTTTGCTGGTTTGTTTGTTGCTGAGAAATAAACAATTTTCTGAGATCTTTATGGGTTAGATCAATGATGTTGTTAGGATCTGTAACTCTATCATGTGTGAATTCTATGAATTTCCAACAATGAGATTAAGTGGTGTGGTGGTGTTGATTTAGGATTTCGGACAATGTGATGCAAAAAGGTGCACAGGAAGGAAGCTTTCAAGATTCGGCCTACTAAAAGAAAGTATCTGGTTCACTTTTTATCTTATCATGATTCGCTCATGCACATTTACACCTTTCTTATGTTTACTTCAATATCTTTTTTTTTTTTTTTCTCTCTCATTATTAATTCTGTTTTAGCATAGGGTTGGCATTTGGTCTTTACTCTTTAGTATCTTTAAATATTTTCAGTCTAGCCTTAGTCTTTAGGATTGGCAAGTGTTTGAAATATTTTGATTGATAGTGATCTTCCAAACCTTGTTACTAAGAACTAAGAAGCAATGCCAGTTAAGAGAACCAGCTGCTAAGTCTCGAATTTAGCTGGGTTAGGGGGTTCATGCTTATTTGAGGTTTTAAAACCAAAATGTTTTCTTTCATTCTTTCTTTTTTTTAGCAGATTCATTTACTTCAGCTTTTACTTGAATCTAGTATTTTTATCGACTTGGCGTTCTGTCATGATATAATAGGCAGTTTGAGGTGCCAGTAAGCTTGATGTTTGGAAAACCTCATGCAGGAGTTGCGCGTGAGTAATGGTTTTGGGGGCATTGTTTTAAGGTACTCATACAGATTGCTCTGTTTACCTTCATTTGTCAGTGGTATTAACTTATTGTTATTGACTCATTTCACATTTATGTTTGTTAGATATTTTTGGATATATATAACGTGTTTGAAAACTAGATGGTTGTTCTTGCCTACGACGAGGGAAACATGAATAGTTTCCAACTTATTGAGAGAGAGAGAGAGGAGTAAAAAGCTTGTAGCTTCTATTCCACTTTTAGGATTGGCATAACATGTATTTTCGTTGATGGGGCTATCATCTATTCATTTCTTCCCACATTATACCTCTTATCTCTTGACAGGATTCCAATTAATGTACTTTCCTGATAGAACATATTTAGCTAAAAAATAATGTAATCTCTCAATTATTAAAAGCTTCTTTGGAGATTGGATTTTGGGTGGGGGGAGGTTAGCAAGCTGATTGAGCTGTAGAATGCTTGGTTCTGTGCAAACTGCCAAGCATGACAGAGAGACTTGTAATCTTTTTTTTTTTTTTTGATAAGTAAAAAAGAGACATGTAATCTTATGAATGCAAATCTGTACTGGAATCTATTATTCTATTCAATACGTAGATTATACCTCTGGAATGAAATTGGATGTCAATGCGTTCCTTATGGCTCAGGTAGTAAAGAGTTTGAGTGGGGTAGGGTAGTTCTATGGTCGAAATCTTATACTAAAAAAGTAATACTTGTTATGTGTGTATAAAATACTTAGAAGTTCCTGTATTCATTTTTATTATATGTTTATATTCACCCTGGCAGTCCGGTTGGTACACAATGTGTCTCAAAAGAAGATCATAGCTTAATGAAGAGGAAAGGGTTAGCTGTTGTGGATTGCTCATGGGCCCGCTTGGGTGATGTACCTTTTGTGAAGCTACGTTGTGCTGCTCCTCGTCTCTGTATGGATTTCGATTCTTTACATAATTACTTGTGGGAGTTTCTTATTTAATTTAAAGTCACACACACACACACACACACACACACACACACATATATGCTTATAAATATGCATTTATTTAATGTATATTTATGTATCCTGAAAATGTCTTTTGTGTGTTTCCACATACTATGCTTGGGGAATATGATTATGGGTTCATTTGTCTTTCTTTCCGTTAGATCACTCCAAGCTTGTTCGACACTTAAAAAAAAAATCTTGTTTTGTATCTCATTGAATACTCTTGTTCTTTTTCTTTTCTTTTCTTTTTTATAATTTTTTAGAACAAGTGTTGAAGAATTTAGTGTGCTCATGAAATGTCTTTTATGTCCTTATCAAAAAAAAAAATTCACTTATGTCAATGTTACCGGATCTTTAAGTTAATAAAACTTACCCCTATTTGTTCATAGAATTGCTGTGTTCGATTGTCTCTTTGCCTGTCTTTGACTTTAACAAATCACTTGAAATTGCAGTGCCATGGCTGGTAGCAGCAAATCCAGTGAATTATGGGAGACCATGCGAACTATCTTGTGTGGAGGCATTGTCTGCAGCTTTAATCATATGGTACCCAAACCTCTTCCTAAGTAATACAGTTTTCTTAGGTTGCTAAACCCATGTTGGAGTTGGTAATAGTTGGTGTTGTCTCTTTTCTTAACTTGAAATATGCTCTCGTGTTTTCTTTAAGTAAGCAGCTCTTAATTGCAGATAGAGGACACATTTAATTATATTTATATTTATTTATCAAAAAAAAAAAATTATATTTCAAAGTCAGCAGGTGGATTAGTTTGTATTACCTGAATCCTATTCGTGATATGCACATTGCATTATAGATGCAGATTTTTCCTAAGGCTCTTATCAGATAATTATGTACGTCGCTTTAGAATGAGTTACTATCAGTTTGATTGAGATAGAAGGTTACTGGCTTATTTCAGTTTTGTTAAGAGCCAATATGAAGACACATGGGCATATTCAAAAGGTCTGAAATTGCTGTTGCTTGTATCCTTGTAGCCAAAAGGTCAGAGATGGTATAATGTTACTCCTATGGTAGAATTAGCTTAGTGAGACTGAAGAAGCCCAATGAAACAACCACATTTTATTTTAAGCCTACAGGTGTTGAGGGCATCTGAATGACTGAACCCACACTAGCACACTCCTTTGATAGAATTAGCTACAAGATCTTGCATTAGAAGAAACATTGGCAGAATTCTGAAATCTGAAGGAAATGCTCTGTTTGTCTAATATTTTCCCAAGATACCAATTCGGTTTTTAGGGCTGATGTGCGGTTATTTTCTCATGGTTCGCATCAGTGGAATATTCTGTTTTATAGGGATTTTCATGATTGGGAACTAGACATGGTTACTAAATTTTTCAGCCTATTACATTCCTCGGGAACTGCTAGGGCTCAACATGATAGTTTGAAGTGGAGATCTAAGGTTCATAAGTTATGTACTGTTAAGGTGTATTATAGCCTTTTGATCACACATGACCATACTCCATTCCCTTGGAAGAACATCTGGAGATCTCGGGTGCCTTCCAAAGTTGCTTTTTTTGTTTGGAACGCCGCCCCTGAGAAGATCTTGACCACCGAAAATTTGAGGAAGAGAGGATGTGTGGTGATGGATTGGTGCTACATGTGCAAAAAGAATGGAGAATCGGTGGATCATCTCCTACTACATTGTGAGGTAACAAGGGTGTTGTGGGATGAGATCTTTTGGAGGGTTGATGTCGCTTGGGTAATAAAATTTATCTCTTACTTATCAAAAAAAAAAAAAATTTATTTTTAGCTTTTCTTTCCCTACACTGATAGGGCTACGCTCTACATAATCTATTTCAGCTGCATCTCTAATATTGACTGGTCACTATTCCATTTTTCTTGGTCTCATCGCCTTCTATTTGTGAACATAGATATTCTGTTGCACCAAGATTGGATGTGTTCTCCAATGGAGAAACTTACCGTTTTCATATGTCTATCATATGGTTTACAGTGGGGAACAGGAAACTGCAAATCTGTTGCTTGGCAAGTTCAAGTGGGGTCATGCTTTCCTGTCCCTCAACAGGTGTGTTTTTCTTAGCTAATCTTCGTAAAATATAATGATACTTCGTTGATTGGAGAATGGGTGCACCTTGGAGAGTTGAGGTTTCACTTTTATTCTTCCTAAAATAATTGTGCTTTGATTTCCATGAATCTTGCTCTCTTTCAAATTTTGGCATTTCTAATTGACACAGGGAACTTCTAAAGGCATACTCCGACTGTGAAAATAGTACCGATATCATTTCAACTCAAAATGGTTGGCTTTCCCAACAACGCCAGGTTCCGAAGGTTCCCCCAGAAGTCAAAGGTATATGTTAGTGGCTGTCAAAAAAATGCTATCCCCACGTCTGAATGCCAGATTAAGGTCCTTATTAAGTGAACTAGAAGTTATGTGGAACATGTTTCCCATCAAATGGGTTGTGCAATCGACTATTGTTGCACCTGCAAATCACATTTGCAACCTTTTTTTTTTTTTTTTTCTCTTGATTCAAGGCAACCCAGTTGCTCAATTTCCCTTCTTGGGGATGCTAGCTAACTATTTTTTCTTTCAACTTATCAATGTTAGTTTGTTGAACTAGATGTTTCACTACCCCCATCCCCATTTTATTTAGCATTCCCCTCATTTTCTGTGACACCTGTAAGCTGGAATTGGTGCTGCCCTACATGCCTTCTTCCGTCTCCTTTGGTATAGACAGACATACACATTGTCATTGAAGCATTTCTTATATTATCATCCTTTTTTTTTTTTTTGTCTTTTTTGGTGGTGGTGGTGTTATTTTGGTTTTCTGCCATCCACCACAACTAGGATTTGTCCATGAACCTATGGTGAAACACCATTGTGTCATGGATGTCTTTTAAACTCTGTTCATACGTTTGGATGACACATATTTCAGACTTGCTCCTCCAGAGATCAAGATATATCTGCATCATCTTTTGTTCCTATCTTTTATTCCTTCTTTATTGTTTCTACATTTGTCTGTGTTTTTAACTCTACCCTTTACAAAAGCATACGATCAGTGAAAAGTATATTCTCCATGTGACGATTCATCTTGTAAGTTGTTCCAATGATCCACTCTTTTTAGGTCATAAGGCTAATGAATCAATGGAAAACACATATAAGCTTCATTATAATCATCACATTCACCTTTTTTTCCTCCAAATTTTCTCTGGTACTCTCAATTCCATAATCATGTCAATTGTCCATCTTGTATGTGGATACAATCATACCAATTTTCCATGTACTCCCTGTATATTCTTCTGCCTGTTATGATATCTCCTCTCGAGAACTGTCATGTGATAGTTGGTCCTGAAAGACCAGAAGGAGGTTTTTGGGGTTATAATCCTTTTCCATAAGCCTGATATTGATCCCATATCCATGAAACTAGGGAAATTAATAATGCAAGCTTATTAGTTGAAGCAGTACGGAATAAAATAAACCACACTAACATTAAAAATGTGTTTTTGCTGTCTGCTGCTACAGGAGCAGGCATGGCATCTCCCAGTGGGGATGAGAACTCTTCTGATTCCGACGATGGGCTTCCACCACTTGAAAAGAATATGAACCATCTGAACTTTCGGGAAAGCGAGGAAGAAAGTGATGAAGAAAGTGAGTAGATAGAATATTATTATATTTAACAGTTGAACAGTGAGGCAGAAATTGGAGGGTGCAAAACTTGTGGCCGCAATGAGGGGCTCTGTACAAATGCCCGATAACAAAAAGAAAATGCACTGAAGAGATGCCTACCTGAAACCATGTACTAATACATGAGTCTTGACTTGTGCTTTGGCTTTTAGTGTGTGTTTGTTTAAACTTTAATCATGGTGTTATTATGCTAACCAAAAGAAAAGAGCAAAAACTGTTTTTAAATTACATTTGTTTAGTGCATTTCAGACATTCAATGGAGGGCTTGTTTTCCTGTTTAATTATTAGATTATCAGTTACTACTTCAAACGTTTGCTTGATCCAATTAAAGGATGCAATGTTATGTTGCTCTCAGCTATAGTTTTCCTGCAAAATAATGATGCCAAAACACACTGGATGGTTTTGGTTTTTCTAAATCCCGGCAAAATTGAATCTTCTAAAACAAAGCAGATGCTGTGGCCGAGAAAACAAACAAAAAAAGACCCATGCATGGAAAAAGTAAATTAACCATACTCAAATAAAAATAACCATACTCAAATAGTATCTACTGCAAAATATAGCGGATTTCTAAAGCATTGCCAATGGCGACATGTTGACACGTGGTACTTCATTTTAGCATAACGTGTTTATATTTTAAAATTATTTAATAATTAATAAATTTTAACGACCATATACGTGAGACTTTCATTTTATCGTATATTTCAAAACTACTTAAATATCAACGTATATCGTATACTCTCTTTTCATTATCCAAACATACATTTTTTTACAAACTATCTCATCTTATTTTAACTCATCTTATCTCATCTCATCTCATCTCATTACTATTTAAAATATTTCATTTCATCTTATCTTATATTATGTAAACTGTGTAAGCTAATAAAGAACCGGCTAAATTAATAGGTGCGGTGTATTGTGCAATTAACTTGGCCTACATGGATTGGGCTCACCAAGCTCCAGCCGTCTAGTCCCGTTTCTATGTTCTTGCCACGTCACTCCATTGCCATTCAAATTGCAACAGATAAAAAAAGATATAAAAAAATTACATACAAGACATGAATTTATGATAGATTGGTTAAATCTATTTTATAATAAAATTAACTTTATGATATAACATATTACATAAAGTCATATAAGATTATGCATTAACTTTTGTATAAATAATGTTAGATATAATCATAAATGTATAAATGTTATGTACTCCTTTTAAAAATAATATGATTTATTATTAAAAATTAATTGTTTTAAATAAATCTTAAATTTACTTATTTTTTAAAAAAAGAATGACACTTCATATTAAAGCTCCGTCCATTACTATTTATTATTTTATCATTATTTTTTATCTATTTTTATTATTATTCACCGCTATTCAATATTTTTTCATTACTTTTTTACTATTATCCATAAAATATTTGAGACCATCATATTATAACCTAAATATTTTTTAGTTTGTCTGTTTAGTGTTTTCAATTCATCCAAATCATTCTTTTTGGGAGGGAGACATATAAGATAAAAAATTTATTTATTATCTTTTATTAATATTAATATGTGATTTATTATTTATTATATTTTGATTTTAAAATATATATATATATATATATATATAATATATGCATAGCTAAAAATGATAAATTACTGTGCAGAATGAGAACGTTAGATTGCATTTAGTTGCAAGACTCAGTTAAGTTCAGTCTAATTTTAGGTTGACTCTAATATCCAAACATTCAATTTTTAAATTATTAAATTTATCTCAACTAAAAACCTTCTTATACGTGGAACTCACAATTTTTTTTCAATTTAACACATCTTTATACGTGAGACCCACAATCTTTTTCAATTTTCTATAAAAAATATTAAACTCATCTTAACATTCAAACACATTTTAAATTCAATTTAGATAAATCCCATATAATTTTATTCACCATATAACTCATTAGTATCCAACCTCCAATCGCAGCCCAAGTAGCTAAAATATATAATTGCGTTTGTTTCTGCTTTTCTTGTCGTTCTTGTTTTGTTTCAGGAAATTGAAACGAAACGGTTGTGGGCCTGTGGCAGAGTTAAGTTTTAACGAGATTCAGCGTCTCCCTTTTCGCTTCTCTGTGATTGGGTAATGGCTTACTTCGTCTACTTTCTCAAATGCGTGGGCTTTATGTTGTGAATGGGGTTTTAGCATATCATCTCCTTTTCCTAAACGAAGGTCACGCTTTCGTGTGTTTCCACTCCGTGAACCGACTATTCCTGTGAGTGATTTCCCCCTTTTCCTTCAATGGCTTTTATTTTTCAGTTAAGTTCTTAATCACTGTGTTCGTTTATTGGCGTGTTTTGCATGAATTAATTAGGGGTTTTTCGACGCTTATCTCTATCGTTGTGCTTTACTTATGGTTTTTTTTTTTATTATTTTTTTTTATGGAGCATATTTACGGTGAGGAATGTTCCTGGGCTATGTACTTTTATTTTTGTGTGCTGGTTTGATTTTGTTGCATGTTGCTGCATCGTTAGATAATTTTTTTGGGGGCTCTGTTTTCTCAAACTAATGGTTTAATTAAGACACTTGGAGTTTTTTTCTTATTGTTTTCTATTAATAAAATCTTGTTCTTACTGATCTGAAAAAAAGAGTCTTGGTTCTTTGCGTGGGATATATTTATACTTCTTTTCCTAGTCTTTTTTTTGAATATGGGATAATAACATAACATGGTTCATGAAGAATTAGAACTTTATACGTACTACTTTCTTTCTTTTTTCTTGTGACCTTTTCGTCGGGTTCCTTTTTTTTTTTTGGAAAAAAAGGAGCATGATGTTTGTGTATACTGTTGAAAGTTTAGGCTTGGCCTCTAAGTTTTGTTCTGCTTGTTTATTTTATTGCCATTTGTTTTATAATATTGCATGGCATCTTATCAGTATAATGGTTTATCTTTTGGTTGCCTGTTTGTTTAACTTGGTTTCTCACACGTCCATGTGAGACATACATGATGCATTGCTCTCACGCTATTAAGAACTTGTGCATATATTATATATTTTTGCAGAACGATATCTATTAAGATCTTCCTATGGACAAAACTTAATTTCTTATGGGATTGCAAACTTTTCTTATACCATAATACAATAGTATGCCCCACAGCTTCTGTGACAAACTATGGTAAATATATTTTAGGACCAAAACAGATCTTGGAACCATAATGGGATCTGTGCATTTCTCTTGAATCGATGACAAGATATTTCTGCTGTATTATTTCCTTTACCTCTACATGTTTGTTTGGTTGCTTTCAAAATCGTGTATCATCTCTGCAGCCCATATTTGTTCCCAGGTTCTGATTTTCTTTTTCAAATGACATAAAGCTTCATTTTTATATCACTTTTGCCTTCAGTTCACCATTCCATGTTTAGTACTGGTTGGATTCTACCCCTTTTTGTATGTTTCTCTGAAGTTTAATTTGGTTTTGGTGTTCTCTTTTAGTGGCCAATTTGGGTATCAATTCTAATATTTTAGTCGGGGTTGTGAAGGTGACTTTTAGTTGGAAAATATGTCATCAATCTATCCAATTCTTGGCAATCAACCAATTGATCAGTGGAAGGTTATGGAGCTGAAAGAGGAGCTTAAGAGAAGGAAATTGACAACCAAGGGTTTGAAGGATGATTTGATCGAACGTCTGGATGACGCTATTCGCACTGATATGGAAAATGTTAAAAAGGTTGTGGATAATGATATTAATTGTGGATCACAACGTGCTGTTGTTGCAAAAGGTGCACAGACAATAGCAGTTGCTGCAGAAACAGCTAACTATGTTGCAACTCATTGTGGTAACAAGAACAATAAACCAGATAATGTTGCAGTTCAAGTTGACATTAATGACAGTGTGGAAACCTTCGAGCAAGAAAAAGTTGAGGAACACGGCTTACTTGGTGCTCCTGATTCTGCTAGGGTGGAAGGGGAGCAACTTGTTCATACAGCTGCCTTCGAAAGTAGCACTAAAGTTCCTGAGATTGTGGTCTCTGTGGTAGCATTTAGTGGGCAAGATATGGAGAACACTGAAACTCAAAAGGAGAACAGAAACTCAAAGCCCCAGCTGGATAATGAAAAGCCCCGGCTTGCCAATGAGGACTTAAAGCCCCAGCTGGAGAATGAGGACTGGAAGCCCTGGCTGGAGAATGAAGATTCAAATCCCAAGCATGAGAATGAGGATTCAATGCCCCAGCTTGAGAATGAGGATTCAAAGCTCCAGCTTGAGAATGAGGGTTTAAAGCTCCCATCCTGGGATGTCATGCTCAACTCTTCTACTCCAGACAACCAGGTATCTGAGGTCAGCCCTATTTTAGGGTCTCAAGTAAAATCCGATTCTATTTCTACTGATTCTGTGTCAATTAATGAAAAGATTGAACTAAGGGATAATGTAATTACAGATCATGTCGAATTAGAACTAGATATTGTTAAGCCTGAGATGGTGGAACCATCTTCCAGTAGTGTTGTCCCAGTTGGTGGTGAATCACATCCAATGGATGTTGGAGATCCACATGAGAACAAGTCATCTAATGGAGGGAAAGATGACAACAATGCTACAAATGCAGAAATAAGTAAGAAAATTGATAGTACAGATGTAGGGTTTTCTGAAAAGTTGAATTTAGACCGGAGTTCTGGTGATGATTCCATGGAAGAGGATATTCTGGAGACTAAGCCAATTGATTGGAAGAATAATTCTGAAAAAGTTGAAAAGGAGAGCGACAAACGTGGAGAGAATGAGAATTGTCCAGCTGCATCTGCTGAGAAAAGAAAACTTAATGGTAAGAGTTGTATCCTGAGGGTCTTTCTTATTTTTGTTGAAGTTTTATGTTCTAACGTATTCTTTTGGTTTGTTAAGGTTTGAAGTCTTATATAGTTCTGCTGCCAAGATGATGTGTTCATATTCTTCTTCTTTTTGTTTATCACATTCATTTTTTTAGTTATTTTTCCTTTCTTTATGCAAAACATTTGTGATCTCTTCACTGGTTAAAAAAAAAAAAAAAACATTTGTGATCTCTCTTATTTGTAGCATATGAGTAATTTCATGTCTGAAAAAGGCACAGGCACAAATTCTGAACTCTGTTACCCGGGGATTACTTGGTTGATGGTTGAAGAAGCTGGCAGTTTGAGAATCACAAAATCCATTTGTTATTGGGAGAGACAAAAATTTGAGTAATTAGAACCCCTAGGAGTTGGATCAAGTGGTAAGAGCCTTGGTCTTGGTGGTATACTTCCTCCTTGTCTAAGGTTTGAACCCTTTTGTGCAAACAATTTTTTGGGGCCATCGGACAAGGAGAATTTTCCCTTGAATTACTCGAGATACATTGGAATTAGTCGGGACTTTGTTCTGGACACTTGGTGCCAATAAAAAAAAAGGAGCAATTAGGAGAAAAGAGAAACTTGAGTAAACTTTTTTTGTATCTGATCTGTAAACTCAAGACTTTAACCGGGAGATATTTAACATCTTCAGGAGATGCTTATGGAAAAAATGTCTTCAAAACATGATAGGTGCGGGGAAAAGATTTTAGTTTTCACCCTGCTATTGCTGTGCCTTCCAGATGTGAATTTATCATTTATTTCCCACCGTATATCTAATGTAATATGGTAGGCTTGACATAGGGTTTGAAATTTGAGTGACGTATTCTTCTATTGAATACAAAGCTCTATTAATTATTTGGAAACTGTGATCACTATAATCTGGCCAAGGGCAGCATTTGGGCTAGGATGACTAGCATTAATATAGAGATCCTTCTTTCCTCTTAACATATCCATCCAAGAAAAATTCATTCTGCAGTTTTTCAATTTCATTTTCAATGTTAACGAGTCCAGAATATAAATCTGGAAAAGAAAATATTATCCCAAAATGTGGTTCGGCAAGATTTGCCCTCGACCCCCAATACTTTACCTTTATATCTGTTACTGTTAGTCTGCTGCCTAAATTCTCATTTTTTTAGATATACAATTTTCTATCTGAAACTTCATGCTATGATTTTCTTTTCTGTGAAATGTTTCTATACTGTATTCTTCATCATTTGAACTTGTGTGTAAGTTTTTCATTTTCTGATAATTCTGAAGAAAGAGCTTGTGTGGATAATAAACCCATAAAAATCCTGTTTGGGCATATAATTATGAGATGCCATAACTTGATGGAAATAGTAATTTTCATGGTATGTTGGCATTGCTTTTCTTCAATATATAATTTAGAAGGAATTAAAATGTTCAGTTCTCAATATTGAACTATTTGCAAATTTTGAACATTTGAAGTAAATGATCTTGTGCCTCTTTATATTATTAGCTGTGTCTTTACAGATCAAGTAGCAAATAATGAGCCAATTAAGAGGCAACGCAGGTGGAACTCTGATGGCCTCAAAGTTCCAGAGCCTCATAGCACTAATTCTACACCCACCACTACACCCAAGGACACTTTCCGGTCTACTGATTTGAAACGTAGTTTCTCTAGATCAGACTCCACAAATAGTGATAATACACCCAAGGAACGTGTTGGTGAGTTATTGATGTTTTCTGAATGAATATTGAAATTTCCAGCAGTAGTTGATTTATATTAAAATGTTCTTCCTTCTATATGTGGGCAGTTCCACCATCTCAAAAAGCTCCAACTAATTCGCTTAGAATTGATCGATTTCTGCGGCCCTTTACTTTGAAAGCAGTGCAAGAACTTCTGGACAAAACTGGAAGTGTTGCTAGTTTCTGGATGGATCACATCAAGACGCACTGCTATGTCACTGTAAGATTGCACCGCTTCCTTTCTGCTTCTTATAATTTAGCAGGTGTTTGTTCACAAGAGCGCACGCACATATCGTAGGGTGGGAGCAGGCCACGAACATGGGATGGTCTTTCCCCACTTGAAAACGCTCCCTTGATTGTCTTCCAAATGGGAGGGGTATGCTAGGATACGATGGCCAGTCCTTTTAGTGTCATAGGATCTCTACGTCACGTGAATGTGAAAACTCCCTTCAAAAGGAGACCGCCTTCTGGTCCATCAAGTTTGTTGTGGTTTATGCATCCATGCATATCAATTTTTCTAATGCCTTCATTCTGGTAACTTTTGTGATGCAGTACTCATCGGTAGAAGAAGCCATAGAGACGAGGAATGCCATGTATAACTTACAGTGGCCTCCAAAGGGTGGGCGCCTCTTATTGGCCGAGTTTGTTGATCCTCAGGAAGTGAAAATGTGGGTGGAGGCTCCTCAAACTTTGGCTGCACCTGCCAGTGCTGGTCCTACTATTCCTCCAGCCCCTCCAACCCCAAAGCCGCAGCCCTCTCATCAGCACAAGCTACAGCTTCTACCCCCACCTCCTCTTCCACCACCGCCACCTTTGTCTAACCTACTGCAGTCAAGAGAGCAGGTTCATCTTCCACCCCCACCTCCGCTTCCGGAGAAACTTGACCCTCCTGTTGTCACTTTAGATGATCTCTTTCGAAAAACCAAAGCGATGCCTCGGATCTACTATTTACCATTGTCAGAAGAACAAGTGGCAGAAAAACTTGCATCGCAGGGCAAAAACACCAAGCAGTAGGGGAGGGATCATGTATACTTACCCCAAGCTGCTCAATGGGTTTTCTTATGGGTCGGTAAGAGAGAATTACGTCATTGCATCTTTGCAGGTCCGCCGGTGTAAGTTGTAGGAAGGAATTGTCCCAGCCAAGCAGAAGGATCCAGTTCGTAGATGGGTTTGAGTTTTTGCGAGGAGTGCATTGGTTTGGGGCTGAGTTCTTTCTTTCTAGTGTTAAAATTCTTGAAACTTAGAGCTCTCTTTGAGCGGACTATTTTAACTTGTAGAGCATCTTGTATACCTGTTGAACCAGAGCTTCGACTTGGTGAACTAGAATTTCTAGAGTCAAATTTCTGTTGGATTATGTCTCTCCATTCAAATCTTCAGATGCCTGCCCGGAGTTCAATTTTAAGTTAAAGTTTAGCTATTGTTTTTTTTTTTTTTTGTTTTTATGTTTTAATTTTTAATTTTTATTATATTACTTGTTAAACAGCTTAGACATTCAGATTATAAACAGCCTTGCAGTATTAGTTGATGCCCAATGGACGGTCGAACTTTAGGTAGATAAGTTATACCAATAATTTACTGCATTCAATCTAATACCATTTTGTTATGACATATGGTGTTTTGTATTTGACCTTTTATTTGTGCTCACTTCAGATTGCAAAAACATCAATTGTATCCTTCTTCTCGTCTTAGTGGACCACCCGTCCCCCAGATTATCCTTATCCTGGAAATGGGTTTGACCAAGTAATTTGCGCAACATTTCCGTATTAAAGTTGAAGCTGGAGTATGCGGAAAGGGAGTTGGGTGTAGAAATCCCATTTGCTAGAAAATGAAAAAAATAAGAAAGAAGGGAAATCGATACTGCGGAAAAAGACACTTTTAAGCCTTCAAATACTTATCTTGTTCTTGATGAGCCCTTTATTTATTGTTCTGGATAATTCAATCTTCTAATTGTATCTATGTGGAGCGGGTAACTTCAGAGGATAAACTCACAATCGTTTGATTACACAGTTTATATGAGATGAAATGTTTTATTAAAAGTAAAATAAAATATTATTATAATATCAGTTTTAATATTATTTTTATTCTGAAATTTGAAAAAATTGAATTATTTATTATATTTTGCGTGAGAGTTTGAAAAAATTATAATAATGAGATGAGATGAGATAAAGATAATTTGATTTTATGAAACCAAACCAGCCTAACATTTGACATTGACACCGTCTCAATATTGCTTTTTTTGCATTGAGAATTAAACTTGTCTGTCCACACTCAGAACTCAAGATAGTCATAAGCTCTGATTATACATCAACCGTGTCGGCCCGTGTTAAGACTCAAGATGCCAGCCCTTTTTTCAAGCTTTCACTATCTATTCAACACAAGCCTAAAGATATGGTTTACAAACATTCTCATCTTCCTTCTTTGTCATGCAGTTTTCTGAGAAGGATCTTTCAGTTCTGAAGTGTGCGAAGCTGACTATGGAGGTGTTGAGCAGTCATGGGTGGCGCCCATTTTCAGCACGCGGGTGCTGACAGGCACTTGAAACCAAATCGATACAGGAAAGCAACCACAAGGTACAACTCAACATTTCATTGCTATCCTAACAATAAAATCTCGAATAAATAGTGGCAAATGATTCATGATTGCCATGATAGTGGAGTACTGGCCAGAGGAGAACCAGGCTGGTGGGTTTTTCTTCAGCACAACAGCCACTGTCTTCTTTGCAAACACATCTGAAGGGGTCGACTTAAATCCTTGTGAAAGATGGGCTCTCTCTAGGATGGTTGCTTCAAAAGGTTTGTATAAATTCCACTCGGGCATCCAGTTGTAGTTAGCCATGGCAGATATTGCTATGTTCGTCCGGATAGCTCCCGGGACAACATTGATAACGTCGATCCCAAAAGGTCTGAGTTCCAATCTGCATGTAACATGGAGTACAAGTCGAATACTAGTTGACAATACCAGCATTAATCAATTATAAGATAACAGAGGATTCACCAAACTTTTACCTCAATGGCAGATTTCATTTACCAATTGGACTTGCCTAAAGAAGGTGTAAGCCCTGAGAGCCATGGACTAGGAGTTGACTATCTCATGGATTAGAAATATGATCATCCTAAAATGAAATCGTATGCACAAGTTCAACTTAAAATATAGTCATTCATCATATTCATGCCATGGAATGTTTTCTTAAAAATAAATCCCTTACCGACGGTTACTGTTTTTATGCAGATATAAATAATCTCAGCTTAATATAAAGATTGATCCAGGTAATATGCAGACCTCAATGTATCGGTCAGTGCATGCAGAGCAGCTTTGGATGCAGAATAAGCACCAGCCCATGGTCCAGGGGCCATAACAGTTACGCTTCCAATATTTACGATCTTTCCCTTTCTCCTGGATGCCATATGAGGAACAACAGCTTGAACCAGCCGTATGGGACCTATTCAAGAGTATGACATTACAAACAAAGGAAATGGAGTACCTTATTATACATTGTTTTAACAAGGTTCTTAAAGTAAGCAAAGAAGTAGGAGATATATTTCAGGCGAGTCGTATAAACACGGATTATTTAGATATGGAGAGCTTCATTCAGTACCAATGAAAAATCTTGAAGCATTTCCATATAAGACATAATTGTTAAAAGGTTTCTTAATCAGATGCAGCACCACATGTTGCCATGTGTAAAACCTGCAAAACTGGTTGCATTTGGGTAGTAAGGTGATCTTAGATATTCTATGAATAGTACTGAAAAATTAATGATAAAATATTAAAAAAAGTAAGTGAAAAGTAATGATAAAATAATAAATAGTAGTGGAGTATTCTCATAATACTCTAGTACCCCAAAATGGAGCCTAAGCTCCATGCGCATAGCCAAACCCATATGAAATTATTTGGACAAGTGCACTAATACTCTTTGATGATACATTGAGTCATTTCAGGAAGTGATAACTACTAAGAATGAAATCCTTCATTTGAAGAACTACAGAATCGTTTCTAGAAAAGCATAATTCTGCCCATGTAGCATATACACAAGTGATATGCTTTCTAAAAAACCATTCTGTGGAATTACCATTCCCGGATACAAACAACTATAAAGCTCCATTTCAACAGAATTTCTAAACGAAACCACTACTCTAAAAAATATGAGCAACTTGACCTCAAATCATGTGTTTCCCACCATCTATACAGACTCCAATCAAGGGATCAAGAGAGTTTTATGTTTCCACTTGGGTCTGTTTGGATTCAAAAAATATTTCATCTCGTCTCATCTCATTATTAAAACTTTTTCCAAATTTCAACACAAAATATAATAAACAATTTAACTTTTTCAAATCTCAATTTAACTTTTTCAAATCTCAAAACAATAATAATATCAAAAAATAACATTGTAACAATATTTTTTTATCTTTTATATTTCATTTAAAACTATCTCATCCCCTCTCACAATCAAACCAGCTATAGTCAATCCGACAGGAAACCAGAACAGGTCACCAAGTAGTTGTGTGCAGAAGAACAACAATAACAGCAACATGAGAGGAATTAAAACAAGAAGTAGCGAAGAAGAATAGTGTAACATACCATAAACATTGGTATTAAAAGTGTGTTGGAGAGCAGAGAGAGGGATCTCAGCAAGAGGGGCTACACATTGCACCCCAGCATTATTTACCAGCACATCTATCCGACCATACTTATCCAGAACATTCGACAGCGCGTGTCGTACACTGTCTTCCGACAGAACATCCAGTTCTTGGAGGAAGAACCTGGAGTCATTCTCCAGGTCCGACATGGAACCCCGGGACCTGCTCGTGGCTACGACGTGGCAGTTGTTAGCGGCGAACGCTCGGGCCAGCGCATGGCCTATGCCTCCCGCCGAACACCCCGTGATTAGTACGACTTCTTTGCCGCGAGGATCCATTGACACTTGAAAAGCTAGATTCTGAATTCTGGCCGCAAAGGTGAGGTCTTTGTGGACACTAGTGAGAGAAATATCTACAACCATTTACAAGTTGAATAATATAAATGATTAATATACATCCCACATTAATATAAATGATTTTTTTTTCCGTATACTTTTAAGTATTTTTTAAATATTCTTATTTATTAAAAAAAATAAAAATTAATTAATAGTCACTTCTTTAACTATTAAAAATAAAATAAAAATATATAAATAAGGGTATTTGATAGGCACATTCATTTAGAAATCATTCTAACATTTTCCTTAAGATCCGATCCAGATTCAACTTAATACGATCTAAAATTGATGGATTATAATTAAAATATTTAATTCGTTTATTCAAATGGATAGGATTAAGCTGGTTGACTCATATATCATTCAAATTTAGCTTAACATAAGCCGAACCGATGTACACCAGGAGTACTTCTCAACCCTAGTTAAAATTTAGGCCTTGTTTGTTTTCGAAAAATATCTCATCTCATCTCATCTCATCTCATCTCACCTTATCATTACAACTTTTTCAAATCTCCACAAAAAATAAAATAAAAAATTCAACTTTTTCAAATCCCAAAATAAAAATAATATTAAAAAATATATTCTAATATTATTTTATTCAACTTTTTAACTTTAATCTCATCTCATCTCATCTCATCTCTGAAAACAAACTGACCCTTAACTATAGTGCTAGGTCAACCATGCTGCTTCACTTTTCTACTAATCAGTAGCATTTTTGTACTACATTCCACCTTTTATCTACCCAATATGGTGGGGTATTTTGTTGGGAACCACCCCTTCTAACTTGTATCAATCTTTTATTTTGAAGAAGAACCTACCCAATATGATGGGGTCTTAGATCTCCTCGATCCTTTCCAACTTGTGTTTTGTACTTACTGTACAGGAAAGACTAAAAAAAAATGTCATGCAAATTTTTTTTTATAAAAGTTTAAAATTCACTTATGAGATCCAGCAATGATGGTATGATTTGAAAACAAAAGCTACAATTTTAAAATGCACTTATACATTCCTTTACAAATAGCTAAACGATTTCAGAACATTCAATTTAACAGTCTTTTAGACTTGAACTCCACTCGTGGTCATAGGTTAGAAATCACTTTCAGTCAGGGGGCAACACTGGATGCACTACCAATACTAACCAGGCATTGCAATTTGCCAGTCCTTTAGTACCATCATTCGTTCAATCATGACCATTACGTAGCTTCATACAATAAAACATTCATTCATTTTCTTTCATTCATTCATTCCTTTTAGTTATTTCCTTTTCATTTCTTTCATTCGTCAATCAATTTCATTTCATAGCATACACATAAACATCATCATTTAAACATCATTTCATAGTCTCAATTAAACACCATTTCATAGGCTCATTCAAAGACGTCATCATTTAACATCCTTTCATAGCGTCGAGAATAAACACCATCATTTCATTTCATGAACATAAAAACAATAACTACTACATGTAACATCCATTTCACATGCATACACTATTCTTGAGGTGCATATAAAGGGTTGCCAAAGAAGGTCATTACATAGATATACCTTGAAACATTAATACTATAACATACATTCACAAACCAACATTTCATTTCTAAGAAATATTCATTTTCCTTCATTGCATAAAAGAACATTTTTCATAAAATCCATTCATTCCATCTTCATATCAATTAGAATAATCTAGAAGAATATGAACATAATACTTACCTGGCCTCTATGTCATTTTAATTTCATACAAGTCCAGTCATGTGCGTGTCAGATGGTAACCTATACGTATTCATAACTTAATGTCATTTCCTTTCAACTTAGAATGTGCATAAAACTACCATTGACTTAAACTTCCTTTACTTAGACGCATTCAAAGCCATACTTCCAAACACATGATATTCAACTTCATCTCCTTATACCTTAAAGTGAATCTCCATGCTTCACTTTAAAGGTTAATGCACAACCCTATGTGAAATTACCCAAATGTCTCTGTATTGTAACGCAGTGAAAATATCTACCAATTCACTCAATAAATTGGTTAGTCATACGTTATGTGATAATTTGATAAATAATCAAATACATAGAATGAATAAAATGCGTAACACCAATTTTGATTACGAAGGGAAACCCTTTGAAGAATTCTTCAAATGTAAAACCTTACAGGGCAACCAATGCAGAAAAATCAATTTTATTATTTGAAAATCAATTACAAGTAAATCTCAATTACAAAACCTTTGTAACTTGACTCTCTTACTTGACTAGACAAATTACTCATTTGTCTTATACCACAGTAGCAGCCAAAACCTCTGGCGATCTTCAAACTATTGACTTCTCCTCTTGAAACTCCAATGGTTGAGCTCGATTACTTCAACTCCGACATGGAGTAAGCACGCACTCAAAGAGAAAAAGAGAAAAACACTATGAAGAATTTCTCACACTTAAGCTCTTTTAGATCTCCAAGCTTACTCAAAATAACTGATCAAAAGATACAACTCTCAGCCGAATTCTTCAATTAAATAATATGCCTAGTATTTGATCTGCAGTAGAATTCTGCTGAAGGACTGAGTCTGTTAGGAATTTCAAGTGCAATAGGAATCTGCTGACGGAGAATTCTGCTAGGAACAAGTCTACTGACGTGTCTGTTGACATTGGCGCTGAGTCTTCTCATTAAATATAGTTTCCATTCAACTAGGTAATTCTAGACTCCTTGAACTTCGGATACACACTCTCATGACTTATCTAAGATATTATCTAATAACCGTTTAATTCAAATTAAATGTTCTTAGACAAAGATAAAATATTTACATTAATCCAATCTCAACAATCTTCAAATTTAAATAAATCTTTATCGTCTTGGTTATCTAATCCTAGCCAACCACTTTTACATTTACACTATCAACTTCATCACTCACTCCCTCCATTCATACATAATTTAAACCAACACTTCATCAAAATCCAAACCAAGCATAATACACAAATTTAAGCCAACTTTGAGGCTTAAAAATTGTATACTCATGCTTAAGACAGGCTATCCATACATATTATAAATATGTCTGATACATGCATCCAATGAATTTACTCATGTTCCCTATCATTTTATCACCTAAGATCAACATACAGTTCACCTATTTTGATATATTCCACTTCAGCCATACTTCATTTAAAAATTCAGCCCATGACACCATACTCTATCTACACAATTCTTTAATCACAACACTAACATCCAACTTAATTTAAGAAAGGGAAAGAGGAGCTTACTAAGGAAGAGTTGATATCCAAATTAAACCAAATGCCTTTTACTCGATAAAGGTAGGTCATGGTCATGAATGCAAGATGTTTATGTGTTGTAAATAGCAAAGAAAAAGAAAATAAAAGAATAATATAAAACTGGAATTTCTGAAATTCCTACAGTTGGAACTTAAGTGTTGTTTCCTTGTTTCCCTTTTTCTTGCTGCTCATAGAAATTTAAGGGCCGAGAATGGGATATAAACTATGGCTCAGGTTCCTTGAAGAAGAACAACAAAGGATCAAGAAATGACAAGAAATAACTATGTTGTATCTTGTTTCACTACCTGTTTTTAGCTAGTAACACCTGCAACTTGGGCTAATTCCATGCCTACTTGAAGCTTTTTGGTCATTGAATGGGGCTTTTACAAAGCACTTTCAGTGGAGCATCTAAGTTTTGTGTGAGAGAAGAGAAATTCATTGGTGAAGGGTTGGATAAACTACTGTTGTTGCTATTTATCTACGGCTATTGTAGTTTTGTTGCATTAAAGTTTTCTAATTCTATCGTGGGTTTTGGTTTTTCTCTATTAGTGAATCTACTTGTTGGTGCTCAAGGAGTGCAAATAAGAGTTGATGGTTATAAGAAGAAACTAAAAACTAAAGAGGGTTGGAGTTGAAGAGAATAACCCAAGAGCTTGAACTTATTGGCTGATCTGCTGTTGTTTCTATTTCATTTTCTACATGTAGTTCCCTAAAGGTGACTACTAGATGTTGTGGTGGCTAAGATACTTTTGAGGTGGTCTAAAAAAATTAAAGAAAACTAGTGACTAAGGTTGTGGGAGTTGAGAGAAAGGTAGGTTGAATATTTTCCTTGCTGATGCAACAAAACTTTCTGCACTGGTTTTGTGTAATATTTGGTTGTTCACGTTGGTTTAAGCTTAAGGAGGTAGCTCACAAGTACACGCTGATTTCTAGTGGTTTGATGTAAAAAATGGAGGTTTAAACCCAATTACAACAACCAACATGAACATATGGTTTTACAAATTCTCAAACCCATACAAATCACTCTTCATTTCCCAACCTCCACCATCCCAACACTTCACACGGCATCCTGCCACTTCACAAACTACACAATCATCCCATCACATCACACAACACAACGACATCACAAATTTCACATTTAGTCCCATCACTTCACACTATACACACACATATAATAAACTACACCATTCACAGTTCACAATTATCAACAACATAGCACCTTTCACAAATTACACGAAAATGCAAGTTCAAACTTCTCAATTCCCACGACATATAAAGCAAGATTGGTCTAAGAATCCTTTACAGTGCATAGGTAAGATTTCTGGATGATCAGAGCATCCTGAACTCTGTCTTCAACATAGGGCAGTGCTGGTGGTGAGCTAGCTATGCATGGGTGTTGTTGTGGAAGATCTGATGTAGCTGCAACCTTCTGCTACTCTATGTGGTTGCTGTCATGTGGAGGTGAGGACTTGGAATGGCTTGTGGTGGCTTTATTATGGGTTTAAGGTTGGGCTTGTCGTGCACAGTGGAGAGAGAGAGAGAGAGAGAGGGGTGGGCTGGGGTGGGGCTGGGCATGGGGGAGCTGGATTGTCGGCATGAGGGATGAGTGAATTGGCAAGGGAGAAGCTGAGAAAGGTCCCAAGGGGAGAAACATCAGCGGCTGGGCTTATGACGGCGCACGGCCACAGGGAGGGGAGAAACATCGGCTGCCCCCTCCGCACCCTACCCCAGGTTGGGCTTAAGCCCAACCCAAAGCATATATACACACAACACACAAAATATACATACATAAATAAATTTTGTTATCAAAAATGACGTCGTTTGGAGGATTAAGTTAACCCTAAATCCTCTCCCTCGCCCTTCACGAACTCTCCTCTCTCTCTCTCTCTCTTCTCTCTCTCTCTATGGCCATTGATGCCTTCTCTCCCTCTTGCAGTCGTCGTCCTCTGCTACTCATCCTCTTCCTCAGCTGCTCCTCATCTCCGAGTCGTTTTGACTGTGGGTTTGGGGCGCTGGAACGGGGGGCGGACAGACCAGGGGTCAGCTCCCAGGATACAGGGGCGTGAGGGTAGTACCCCTAAGGGAAAGGAAAAGAAGAGGAAAGAGAGAAGGAGAGGGAAAATTAGGGTTTGTCCCAAAATGACGTAGTTTTGAGTCTTTCCCTTTTGATGCGCTAGGCTTCACACACATTGGGTTAGGTTTAATTCAAGGGCAAATATAACATGGAGAAATAAACTAAACTAAAGAATAGTAAAATGAAATAGAAACGGAATAAGACTAGATTTAAAATCCAACTTTGTTTTATTGATCCCAAAATAATATTTTTCATCATCAATTAAAATGATGAGTTTTAGTAAATATTTCTAAGAGAAATAAATCTATCTAAATAAATAGAGTTTTAACATAAAATAAAATGATGAATATTAAATAATATTCCTAAGAAATAAAATCATTTTAAAAAATAACTTTCTAAAAGTATATTATTGAAAGATACTAAAAATAATCCATTTAAAATAATTTTTGGACTTTTAAAAAACTTGAAAGATTTTAAAATACTCGGTTCAATTTAAAAGTCATCCATTAAATTTAAAACAACAATTCGAGATTTAAAACGTTTAAGAGAGAATCGTGACTATCGAAAGAAAAATGGATAGTTTGATCACAGAGTTAACATATGCTCTGATTGTAAAAGCTAAGGTGCGTAGTTGGTCCTACCGAGAAATTTAGTTACTTCTTAGGTTGGAAGTATTTATTAAAGTTTAGGAATGACAATTCAACCACCAACTTCCTATACAGGCTTGACAATTATAATGAGACGACTTTACCACTAATTCATATTAATAATGGATAATTAATGTATGATATTTTATGAGTTTAGTTTCGCATTTAATTTCTAAGAACAAAAAATAGAAAAAGTACTCATGTACTTAGTAACAGTAGCACTAGTTATATTATGTGTTTGCAGGCCGCATGCATGAGCCTCCTCATATATTTATGTTATGTACTAAATCAGTACTGGATTGGACATGAGTAGGTGCGATGATCTACTTCATGGGCAAAATCTCTGGTTCAGAATGTTTAAGATAGCCGAATTACGTTGAGTAAAAGAATAGAAGAAACATCTGACTTCTTTTATGTGTGTTCCATTGGACTCGGGAAGATATAGCTCGATCATTTGGTATATATAGCTCCAGTACTAGCTCTTTGAATTAAAAAAAAAAAATACCAACTTAACAAAGCCAAAACATTAAAAAAGAATGGTGGGGGAGAACTATCAACTAAGCCATGATAAATCAAATAAAAGCTGAAAAAGAAAGTAAAAAATAGAAAATAGTTTTTATTTAATTGATTGGAGAAAAGCACACATCCGATATGTACATGATGATCTTCTCACAACCAAACCAAGAAATTTACGAGTTTTTGAAACCCGCAATAACTTAAGCAGCCAAAGCTAGCTACAATGTCAGGTTAAGACTACATGTGGCATGTCTGATCTCATCTCCAGCCAGGCTTTCCAGTAGAATCCTGGGATATTGGAAAATTTCCCAGGTGGACCTTTTCGCTCTTTCCAACTGTAGAACCATCTACGGCCAGCTTCCCGTCTTCCCCTCTTTTCTCTCCTGATCTCTTCACTCTTTCCTTTTCCTCCATTCTCTTTAGTTTTTCCTCTTGGCGTTTCTTCATTACGCACACTGCAGCACAACTAAAACAATGGACGACATGATGACTCGGGGGGGGGGGGGACAAAGAAGAGAAAGAAAACTGGGATTTGGATAGAAATATGATATTCTTGATCTGTATGGTGGGATTGGTTGCTCTAAGTGGGGGAATTATATGCCATAATCTCTAGTAGTGTTTGTGTTTGCATCTAGGAAATTGGCTGGTTTAAAAATGCATGGTATTATCCTAGTTGGTTGTTGATCAAAGATGGTTTAAAACACAGAAAGAGGAAATAGTGGGGCGCCGACCCATGTTTTGTATACCATTCAAAGGGGGGAAGTTGGATATCAAATAAAAAAAGTATGGTTATTTTGGGTGGCAGTGGTGGCACTTAATCTCACTACAAGAAAGCTACTTATTTGCGACTAGTTAATTCCAGCGAAATGACTATTTGCAATTAAAATTAGTTACGAAAAGTCTTTTGATTGTAATAAATTAATCACAAAAACTCGTTTTTCTTGTAGTGGATCTCGATACAAAACCTTTTGGTTTTCACAAAAAATTTGCACCTCGACCTCGGATCTATTATTGGAGGAAGGGGAAGAAATGGAAGGTGCAAAGTTGGACATGCATTAACCGGTAATTAGGCACGAGTCAACCCTTAATAATTGAGAGATGCTAGACTAAACGCTCATTTAGATAGTGAGATGAGATGAGATGGTTTTACATGAGTTGAATAAAATATTGTTAGAATACTATTTTTTAATATTATTATTATTTTGAAATTTGAAAAAGTTGAATTGTTTATTATATTTTATATGAAAATTTGAAAAAATTGTAATGATGATATGATATGTGTTGAAAGTGTTTTTGTATCCAAACGGAGCCTCGTGTTAGGGTTAATGGGGAAAAGTGGGGGAAAAATCTCACAAGTTTTTACTCCAACTTGTCTCAACTTCTTATTTGAACTTGAGGATTTTAAGTGGGAGAGAGACATGCATGTAAAGTAGGTCTTACAGAATATATGTATATATATATATTATAATATATATATATATATATATATAGTTATGATATAAATATTTTGGATGTATCTATCTTTCTTTTTATTTAAAATCTTCAAATTCGGATAAGAATTTTAGAGAACGTTGGTATGGGTGAATGAAATATTATTATAGGTTGGTTCAACACTTCAATATAGATAATATTGTATGCTGAGCATTGTCGATTTATTTGGCATGAATTATGTTGGTCTCGACAGCCATTCATGCTTTGTTCATAGATTTTCTATGCATTTATATTCTATATTTGAACTCTACCAAGATACAGTTATATAATTATTTTAAAAAAAAAAAACTTGTTTAAACCATTCAAGTGTCTATCATTGCATTAGATTTCACTAAAAAAAATATTAATTTAGTATTTGAGCCGTACAACCATGGTTAAAAAAAGATTATCAAACTCTTGAATAGCTAAGATACCCTATAGCTTAGAATTATGTTTAGTGGACCTCATCTATTTATTTATTTATTTATTTTGTGACATTTTCAAAGTTCACTTGATTATGAATTTTTTTTTTTTTTTTTTTCGAAATCTTGATTATGAATTTTCTGAAGCAGTTGTAACTTGTGGCGTTGAGATTCCAGAGAGAGGAGCAGATGGGCATTTAAAACGGCCACTTGCATGTGATAGAAGTTTGCAGTGGGCCAAACCTATTAAACAATGCCGAAAAGGCTTGGGTCCAGTTTCACTTTAACAATGATCATTCACCTTTATGCAAAAGAAAAAAAATATTGGATGTGGGGCCAATGACTATAACATCATTCATTCCTCAAAAAGGGATTACAGACCCGCCTAAAGTGTTTTTGATATTGTCTAAAATTTCTAACTAGATCATTGTGGATTGACTTGTGTGCTGCACTTTGCTAGTATGTGTTGGCTGAAGGAGAATTTCACTTCTTCTTTCTCACGATCTATTTTTCACATTAGGAGTGCTACCCGTCTTATATAGTTAGGTAACCACTCATCTCCTCTTGGGCGGGTGGGTAAATCTCAACCCCGCACCCTGTCCTCCACCCACATCCATGATTGTCCGCATCTGCTTGCAGGATAGGTAGGTTGACACTATCACTGTTTGGCCACCCCATCCAAAAACATATTCTTTAAAAAAAAAAAGCACAAAATTGTAGTTGCATCAAACAAATCTAACAAAACTCATATCGATGCATAAATCTACATATATATGCATAGAAGCACAAATCCATGGACATGACCATGACCCACGGCCACGACCGTGGATCACAAAGCTTAAACGTGGGTCATAAAATACACATACCCCAACATCGACCATGGGCATAAAACTCGCATACCCATGATAGCAGGTGTGGATCATAAAGCTCACAAAATCACGGGCGCAACCATGGGTCTTTAACTTATAGATCCATAGTGGCAATTGTGGTATTGGGTCGTAGAGAGGCATAACATCGACATGAGAGGAAAGAGAAAGAAGAGAACACAGAAAAGAAAAGATGTAGACAATGAGGAAAAGTTAGACAAGAGAGAAATTTAAAAATTTATATATTTATATAGTTTTTTATAATATAATATAGGTAAAATGGTGAAATTCCACGCTAGTGGAATACCCACCCGCACTTGAGATGGGAGGGTTGGCTACCCATCCCCTAGTGGATGATTCATATTTTTCAATATTTCCATTACTAATCTTAAAAAAAATTATCATTTCACTCCCATCTATGACTGATAATGATGATCCTAAAGGGAAGAACAAAATTTATTATTTTTTTAAGGACTAGAGAAGAAACGTTGTTTTAGAAGATGAGGAGTTGCTCACTGCTCACACAATTGTCACCATCCTTCAGCATCCTCCAATATATATTGAAGTTACCGACACTTTGGAGATGTTTGGAAAAGATTTTCATCCCATCTCATCTCATCTCATTCTTAGTCTAAATGCGACTCTGAATGCGTAATGGAAATTCAGACTAAGTGCAAATTCTATGCTTACAAGGTTTTCGTAGAAATAAGCAAGATCTTAATTAGATTATCTTTTAAATCAAATTATATCATATAAGCATTATACTAGGTGCAGTGGCGGAACCAGCAATTTTTCCAGGGGGGAATTTTTTAGTGTGTGACACATTGAGATTAAAAAATATAAAAACATAACTATATATAAAATTAGATCTCAATAATTTGCAATATACAAGTAGAAATAAAATTCTAAAAGCACAACGTCTTAATATATGTTTCTGATTTTTTGCGGCAATGTTTTATGAAATAATATTCATCTATTATTATTTTTATAATAAAATATTTAAAATTTATATGCTTCATAAAAACTACCGAGTGATATTTTAGAATGTCATTTTTCATTTTAGTATGTAAACTAGTTTATTAAGTTTCATATAAACTTTAGATATTTTCATATCACATTAAGCATATAATACTATAATTGAGAGCTTAAATAAGTTTTTTCTTGCTCAATGAAGTTTAGAGGATAAAACTTCTCATCTATTTTTCATATAGATCACCAACTTTAAATAATTTTTCTTGTATTTTCATTTTGGATTCCATATTAAGAACCCTGATATTGTATAACAAAAAACTTTGGGATTCATATTAATAAGTTTATTATTTTTCTTAAACTTAGTTTTGATTTAATTTGGTGATACCACTTTTTTGAAAATAAATAATATATAGAAATTATACAAAACTCTAGAACTATGGGAAAAAAAATGGAGAGATATTTCTAGGTATATTGGAGTTTTATAAAATTTTGTTAAGCATATAGAAATTATAAATTTTTTGGAAGGGTCATTTTTTATATTTATAAAATTATGAATAAAAAATAGGACATATTTTTAACTATATATGTTTTATATATTGACTTGAAAATAGAATAAGTAATCGTATTAATATATACATATATATACACTATTGTAAATGTCCATTGTCGTACCATTACGTTAATCAAAACCTACCTAGAATTGCCAATACGGCAAGCCTCCAAGAATATGTAATTTTGCTTCTTCGTAGATGAAACGTACTTATACTGTGGGTGGAGAGACAGAGCATTGTCCTCAACAAACCAGCCAATCACAAAAATTATTCTCTTATTCGATGAACAAGAAAAAAGGAGTCAGCCGTGGCAGTCCAGGCCCACCACGTTGATGCAGATCAAAATCACGTGACACCAAAAAGAAAAAAAAATTCTAAATGTCTAGTATATATATAGATCATCATGAATAATATTACGTATAATCGTAGAGTATATAAATATTATGTACTTATTTTAGAGAAAGTAAGGCTTATTATTAAAAAATTAATTTATTTTATATAAATTTTATATTTATTTATTTTTTTAAAAATAATTACATGTTATTTGCACAGTCACGACTTCAAGAATCACCGTGATACTGTCCTATACTTGGTACGAGGGTTCTGGTGTTCCACATGTCACTGCTTGACATGGGGTTTGCTCATTTTCTATGAACCCACAAATCAAAGTAGCATCTTCTATGCAGAACATAAGGCTCCCTGCATAGTCTTGTTTAGTTGCTATATATTAACCGTCATTATTGATGCTCAGCCACAAGTACTCTCGCTCTGTTCAGCTGCAACAATGTCATCTCTCTCTTTGTTCTTCTATCACCTCAAAACCATAACCCTGGTTTTGTTCACTCTAATGCTGCTTGAAATTATAGTTCTCATACGGTCTGTCATGGGATTAAGCCCCAAGTCCGACAAACGCCTAATCACCACCAACCAATACCTCAAACTCATCGAGGAAAAGAATCCCACGACTCGTTACAGTAGAAGATTGAGGACGGATCAGCCTCAGCCGGCTGAGTGTGCAGTGTGTTTGTCAGAATTCAAGGAAGAGGAAGAAATTAGGAGGCTGCAATGTGTGCACACTTTCCACAAGGATTGCCTGGATAGGTGGCTGCAGCAATGTTCTGCAACTTGCCCACTTTGCAGGACCAAGGTATTGCCGGATGAGGTTGTGGCTAGTTATCTCAGGATGCAAGATCAGGTGGAGTATGATGGAAGTGATGAGGAGGTGATTTTCTTGTTGTCTGCATTACATGGCACTAATTTTAGTAGATTTTTCTGAATTCTCTTCAGTCTTCAAGAGTATAGAGGTCCTGATCAGTTTTGAACATAGAAGCATGTATGTAGGTTCTTGTTTTGTTTCAATGTGAAAAGAGGAAAAAACAAAAAAGAGTTTAAATTTCATACTGCTTCGGATTAATGTCTGCATACATAACTTTATTGAAAACATAAGGAGATGAATTTCCCAGCTTACTCCTTATTGCTTGACATTTCAATGCTAGTAGTTGACTTTTGGCTTTGATGAAATTCCGAGTTTGAAAATTATATTGACAGATATCATGTATATGGGATCAAAACTCGGTTGAATTATAAGAGAGGCTTAATATTGGTTAAGTTTCTGCAATGACTTGAAATCAGTGTTAAATTTAGGAACTTGGTAAATCTACAAAGCCTTTTACCGCACGTAAATATGGTTTCCCATTGGTAGAGCTACAACTGAAACATCTTCCCAAGTAGATCTAGTGTTGGTGATCTAATTTATGATGAACATGAGCTGCATATAAATAATAGTGGTGACCTACCAGAAGTAACTGCGCCCCCATTTTTCAACTATCCCCTCTCCTTCATTATTTTAGATTGGTAGGTAGAGAGGGTGGAGAATTTGATGCATTGGATATATATTAAAACACTTGGTAAAATGAAATTCCGTGTATTTCCCAGATGTTCAACTGATTTAAATGAAGACTTTCCTCATCAAATCCAAAATCCAATTATAAGCATTGAAAGCTTGAGTAATAAGAACAAGCAAGAAGGGAAATTCATCCCATTAAAGAAAACTTGAAAAAAAAAAAGCCAAAGGAAAAAATTTCCCATTCTGCACAATGTTTTTCAGTAAAAGATTAGTTATGTCTTCAACAACCATCCTTAAGATGTGGAAAATAACCTCAATGAGGCAATATATGAAGGCAGTATGTATGAATGGTCCACCCAACCTCACCCACCCGATCGCATGTTCAGCAGCTGAAAACACTCGGCCTCTTATGAATTCAATGGGTGGATTTGCATGTTCACACAAATAACATGATGCAGGACTAGAAAAACAAACAATAATAACATAATTTAGAGACAGACTGGCTCTGTGATAAGGTAGAATCTGGGCTTAATAGGCTCCTTCGAGTCTTTTCCGCCTTAATCGACTAATTTTAGCAGTCATTGAGGAAATGCAAGAGGCAGTACTCTTCATTCAGTTGTATGCATAGCTGTGAAATGATTTGTGAAGTAAGTTTCTGAGTTTCTTTTTTTAATTACTAATACTTAGATGCACCGAATATCAAGCATGGTATATAAAAAAAAAAAAAAAGGGAACAAAGTTCTTCAATAATAATAATGAAGACAATACAAGAAAACCCAAATAAGAGAAAAGAATGAAAAGGAAGGGGAAATGAGACCACAGGAATATTATTCCTTTCCCATGACTTTTTTAGCTTTGAGGTTGCATTCAATACCAAGAAAAATGTCACTTTTACAGATGTTATCTGTACAGTTTGGGGTATAGTTCATGAGATGAACTACGAAGTTTTTGTAGCATCTAACAAGATTAGACATTACACACTGGTTTGGCTGGAATGATGGAATCAAAGAATATCTTCAGTTCTCCATCTTTGTAGGCAAATGTAGGTATGATCTTTATTTTATTTTGGATTGGTATGACAGATAGCTTAGATTCTACAGGACCTGGACCCATGCCAGAGAGATTGGGTTTGTATCTAAGGAGTTTGGATCCGCAAGATCAAAACTTGAATTCCTTGGAAACTCATGGAAGTAACAGATTTGGAGGCTATGAGTTGGTAGTAATAATATTAGTAGGTGATGTGATTGGGATTAAAAAAAAAAAAAAAAAACAAGGGGAGAGAGAGAGAGAGAGAGAAGAAAAGGAATAAGAAAGGTGAGGAAGGGTGGTAGGGAAGGAATCAAGGATGGATGTGGTTAGGGAGTGAATGTGAAGAAAGCTACTGGTGAATGGGGGAATTGAAGATGAAAAAAGGAATAAAAGAATAAACTAACTATTCAACTACCTTTGGATTGGATGAGAAAAAGAAGAGTCTTTTTTTTTTTTTTTTTTTTTTTTTTAAATCTTGAAGAAACTAGAAATGTTCAAATGAAGCCTTTTGAGGGAGGAAGAGTGAGCAGCTAATTGGATATTGTTTTTAGATATTGAGATAAAAGGGAGAAGAAAAGGTTCAAACTCTTACATATATTTTAGAGAAATTTTGAGAATACGTGGAAATTGTTTTTTTTTTTTTTTTGAGATATATTGTTTATTGAGTTTTGAGAAAGATGAGAAACAAATATGAATAAAGTTTATTTTGAAAATAAGTTTGGTATTAGGGTTGGTAGAGGTAAAAAGTTGTTTGAATATAATGTTTTAAAAGCAGAAAACTCTTCTCATCAATCACTGTTCACCACCCAACACTCCACACCTATAAAAAAGTTATAGGTGTGAGGTGTGAGAATGAATAGTAACTAATTTTTATAAGAACTGTAGTGATTTTTAAAAAGTATTATGTTATTAGAATTTTAAGAATTGGATTGATTTTTATTGATAAGGGAAATGATTTGGTGAAATTTTGAAAGAAATTTCTTTATTTAGATTTAAAAATGTTTTAGTTTGATTTTTTTTTTTAAAAAAAAAAAATTTGAAATTTTTCAAGATATTTTGTCTAACCAAACAATATAGACATTGATGTCAAAAGTTCAAGAGGGGCCTAACAAAAGTAGACATTATAAATGCTACGGAAGTGCCGAACTGTAGATATTATGTGTCCGATGTGTCACGGGTGCCATTAATCACATAGGTGGGATATTTTAAAAAGGGAAATGATATTTGCCACTTGTGCAGTATAACATGCAAATTTTGTGCACTATTTTTAAATAAGTTAAAGAGTAAATTTAGAATTTACATAAAAAAAAAAATTATTTTTTTAATAATAAATTCTACTTTTTGAAAAAAATAGTACATAAGACATACACACATTAAAATTATATCTAATATTACTCTTCTAAAAATATTATAATCAAGATGACAAATGTCTTTGACATTTTCCTTTGATATATTTGATTAAAGTTATGCTATATATTACATTCCCGTTAGCATCCATTCTTGTCTTTTAAAACGACAATTTTTAAAAACTATTTATAATATCATTTAGTATTTTCGTTTGGTCAAACATAAAAACAATACCAAATGGAAGACTATTATTTAGGCTGCATTTAGATGTTGAATTGAATTGATAAAATATTATTAAAATATTATTTTTTAATATTATTATTATTTTGAAATTTAAAAAAGTTAAATTATTTTTTATATTTTATATTAAAATTTAAAAAAATTATAATAATAAGTTGAGATGAGTTTAGTTGAAATGTCTCAAAAAATTGTCTGTCATCCTTAAACCATGTTAGTTTCCTCGATAGGTGTTTTTCTCACAATCAGCACGTTTTTCTCGCTTTCATGATTCATCAGTAAGAGCATTGACAATGGTCTAGCCATTGCCAAGTCTAAAATTTGACTAGAATCTTAATTTTTGGCTATAATATCAATTTTTAACTAGTTGAGTTCACATTGGACTAGCCATTATAAAGTTAAAATAATAATATAATATTATATATATTTTTTTAAATACAATTTATATATTTTTTAGATCTTCATACTTTGTAGAAATAATATGTCTACTTTATCAATTAGTAGAAATAATGTGCATGTCATGCATGTTTTACCATTTAAAGAGAGATGAAAGTGATGAAATAATTAAATATTACTTTCCATTGTGAATAGTAGCTAGCCATATTTAGAGATGACTTAAGATTTACTATTCATCAAGTATTAAGCTTTGGATCATTGGCTAGTCCAATATAGAAGCTTTTTCTCACATCTAGCTAAAATTTAGATTTACATTGATATTTGGCTAATCCATTACCAATACTCTAAGAAGTTCAACAAAAGGAGTTGCTATTGATACTCTGACCCATAAGTTCAACCAAATATTAAAAAGATTAAGGTTGATTTGGTTTCACAAATCTTTAAAAATATTATATCACATATCATCTCATTATTTTAATATTTAAATATTAATTTTAAATTTTTAACTTTTTTATATAATTAATCATTATTTAATCATTCCAATTTTATGAAACTTTAAAATAAAATATAAAAAAAATAATTTAACTTTTTTAAATTCTAAAATTAAAATATATATATATATTCAAAAGTTATATTATAAACCAAACGAGACCTGCAAAAATTAGTCATCAAATTAAAAGTAGTTAACTTATCATCCAACAAGCTGCTGAGCAAGATTGAATGTGAAAATGCCAGTAGGCCGCATGCTAAACAAGAAAATAAATTTTATTTTTAATTATAAATTGTCACAGTACTAATCTAGGCCATTCAAAATTGTAAGATTGAGTACCTTCTCCATACTCATATATATAAACATAGTTACTGGAAATTTCCAATGAGCAGCACTACACTTATCAAAAATATATCCTGAATGTATATCTCGAAAAACACACTTCACTTTTTTATTTATTTTTTCTTTTTTTCATATATTTTTTTAATTATCATAAACATTTTAAAAAAAAAATAAAAAAATTCACAACATCATTAAAAAACACTTTTTTAATCACTAAGTAAAAAAAATGTCACTCGGAACACGTTTTAGATCCCGAATTCGGGACCCAAAGCATTTCTCAATTTCCAATACAAGCTTCTGAATCTAAGGTAGATCCTCTGCAAAAGCCCATTAATTTCTGTGTCTCTATCTCCTGGGTGGCAATATGTGACATGTCCTGTGAATCCAATACGAACACGATTTTATAAACAAGTCAATAACGGGTCAACATACTTAACAGAAATAAATCGGTTTTGCCCCTTTAAAATTTATTTCAAAAATTAAAATTTTATTTTTGTTAAGTTGTAATATTGGTATTTTTCATTATACTTATATTTTTATTGTTACGATTATAATTTTAGACCTATGCTCATATTTGTTATTGTATAGTTTGTAATATTGGTTTTATTATATGTTAAAATTTGAAAAATATTGATATATATTTTTTAAGATATTATGGTTATTAATAAATATAGATTTTAACTTTTATGTGAAACTATGTTAATCAAGTCAAATGAATTATACGTTTTAGTTCAACCCATTTAGATAAAACAAACGGGTTTAAATTAGTCGTGTCGTGTTAACATATTTTTAATTAATTATTAAACAGATCAAAACAAGTAACACAATACGACCCGTTATAAACTTATATAAATGAGTTGGATTAGGATTTAGATGTTTGACACGTTTAGCTTAACGGGTTAAATTCAGATTAATTTATATAGTTAAATGTTTATAATTTGACACAACACAAATACAACTCAAAAACACGATTTCTCATCCCTAAATTCTCTCCCTATAGGAATTAAAGACGTTCACATGGTTGATACGAGGAAAATCTTCTAGGGCTTTACTTTATATGCTACCCATTTTCATATTTATTAAATATTGCTTTCCAAATGTAAATATTTTAGAAAAGTTCTTCTCAATATCTTCATATCACACATCAAATATTTTTTTTTTTCTCTTACCAAATATGTAGTGTATAGATGATGAGTAAAAAAACTTAATTAGTTTAAGAAGAATAAAATTAAAAAAAATTAAGATAAGTATAGTGTATGATATAAAAGAATGATTAATAACAAAGCTCAATACTTTAGCTTAGAGATGAACCAAAGGTGCAAATCATGGTGTTTAAAGTCTATATAGAAAGAATCTTTTAATGTCTTGGAGATAAAGGCATACATACATTAATATATATGTATGTATGTATAGTTATCAATTTAATCAAACACTTGAAAGATGAGCCATGCTGAGTCAACAAAAGTTCCACTTTGTTAACAAAAAAGAAAAAGCGAGAGACCCTTTTTATAAAAAAAATAGAAATATTATGTTAATAAAAAAATTTTATAAAAATAAATCTACGTACTGTAATAATTTTTTTATAATAAAATTAATTTTATAATATATCGTATCATATCAACTATATCTCTTATACACGTTAATTTATGAATTTAGTCTTAAAAATTTTTTTTTGTCTAAATAATCTCTTTAAAGAATGAATACCTTAAGAGATGCATGTCGAATTAGATGAGATAAAAAAATATGTGAATAATAATAAAATAATTTATAAATAATAGAGAAATAATTTGATTTACGATATTTTATTAAATTTTAAAAAATGAGTGAATAAAAATTAAATAAAAATATTATAAAATTAAAATATTATTAAAATATAATTTTTTCATAAAATTTTTATTTTAAAATTTAAAAAAATTGAATTATTTTTTATATTTTGTTTAAAAATTTAGAAGGATTAAGTAATAATTAAATAAAAAAGTTGAATATTTAAAATTGAAAAGTGTTTGCGATGAGACCCGTGAATCGTGATCGTGAAGATGAACTTTGTTCTTTCAGGAAATGAACCAAATCAGACAATATTCCTCACGTTATCCACTCTGTGAATGTATCCAAACTATTATGTCCTAAAAAAATTCAAAATGGTTTTCATTTTGGTCAGAAATGAGAAGCAACCCACAAAGAAAGAACTCCCGGAATAAGGGCCAGAATATGTTCTCAAGATGTTACAATCGTTTCCTCGTGCAACAGTATTGGAAACTGTATTTCGATCTGCACGTTGTCATAATTACCTTCATCCAAAGGCGTTTTCGTCGGTTCCAGACAGACTCAAATATATCTTCTGCACAAAACTAAATCACTTATGAAACAAATTGGAATTTAAACTTTATTCTTCGGTTTACTTTCAAAGATGAGAAATGCTGATTCCAATCAGATTTCTGGATTTTTAACTCTTGTATATTTTTCAGACAACTTTCTACGATAAGAAATGCTGGTTTCAACAAACCATTGTTGGACTTAAATTCTAAGACAACGATCGATCATCAAATACATGAAGGGAAATAAAGAAATTGGAAATCATGTACATGAGCTCTTTGCGGAAAGACTTCAAAAAAAAAAAGAACTTAAGCAGAGAAGAAACCAGTAGTAGCAGCCATACTAATCTGGCTTCTGGGCTCCCGAACCCAGCACTTGACCAGCTCCATTTTCTCGGATCCAATCTTCACCTGGAGCCTCTGAGCCAGGGCTGAAGCAGAAGAAACCAGGTCAACTACAAACCCTGCTTCACCACCACCACCAGCAGCAACCTTTCCTGCATCCCTGACCCTCCTCTCATACTCCTCCACAACCAAAATAGCAATATCTGCCATCTCTCTCTCTCTCTGATTTCGAGAAGCTTTTGAGTAGAAAACCCGACGTTGGTGTTTAGACTTTCTTCGAGTGAGTGTACTCTGCTTTGTGAAAAACTTGATGGAGAGAGGGAGATGAAGGGGCAGAGGAATTTAAAGGACAAGACAGGAGAGTTGGAAGTGGAAGCGTGACAGTTTTTGGATAAGCTTGTACAGCTCCTGCGCATTGTTTTATTATTATTATCACGAGCATACAACCCGCGTAATGCGCGGGTTGTTAGGTATGCTGTGTACGAAGAAAGAGAATTTGCTTCGTTTGATTACAAAATCAATCTCAATTTATTATAATTTATCATTATAATTTTTTTAAATTTTAATATAAAATATAATAAATAATTTAATTTTTTTTAAATCTTAAAATAATAATAATATTAAAAAATAATATTTTAACAATATTTTATCATCTCAATTCAACTTAATTCAACATCTAAACATAATTTAGAGACTGACTAAATTTTTTAATAAAAAAATTTGAAATGATTTATAATACGGTTTATTTAACAAAATAATATAAATATTAAATTAATACTTTTACGTAAAATTTTGAATTGGTTTATGTTTTTATATATAAAAAAATAAAATTTAAAAATTATAATAATTTATAATAAAACATTCCTTAAATTTAATCGAAATTATATATCTCGAGCATTCTCGACTTTTATGTATAGTAATAGATAGATTATTATTTGTCGGTGCAGTCGGTGACGTGGACGGCCCGTCGAAAGCGAATGCGAAACCGCGGTTTGCAACTTTGCGTAGCATCACGTTGTATTCGTTTCATTGATGACACGCAACCTTTTTTTTTTTTTATAACCATTGACGGAAGATAATATTTCTATAATAATTTAAATAAAAATATTATAGTTGTGTAAGAAGTTAGTGCAAAAAATTGTATTTATTAATTTCCTTTATTTAGACTACAATTGAATGATTTTGACTGAAGTTTAAGCATCACGTTGTATAAAATACCAAAAATATGAATTTTGTTTGGGGAAGATATATATTTCTCTCCACTCGTGTGACACGGTAGGAGGTCTATTAATATATATAGTTTGTTTTCAGAAATAAGATGAGATGAATTAAAATTAAAATTAAAAAATTAAATAAAATATTGTTAGATTATATTTTTTAATATTATTTTTATTTTAAAATTTAAAAAAATTGAATTGTTTATTTTATTTTGTATTAGAATTTAGAAAAGTCGTAATGATAAGATCATTGAGATGAGAAGTTTTCAAAATTTTGAGTTTTAGTCTTGAAAACAAACCGGGTAATGTTTGTATTACACAGGAAATGATGTATTTTGGGTGGATAAAGTATTTCATCTCCTTTCATTCTTACAATTTTCTCGAATTTTTATACAAAATATAATAAAAAATTTAACTTTTTCAAATCTCAAAATAGGAATAATATTTTATTAAATTTTTAATTCAACTTACTATCCAAACCGCACTTAAAACTAAACATTGCATCGGAATCTAGTAGGGGCTAGAGAGCTGCTGTATACATTATCGTTCAGTTGCCCACATCAGAAAGGGAAGCAAATGAAGTTGCACACGAATAGCAAAGGAAGCTTTGAAGGCAGAGGCATTAAAGATATGAACCCTTATATTTAAAGTTTAGTGCTTTCGGACGTTTTTTCATTGTTATAATTTACAGTCTATTATTGTTTCATGCATTCCTTCAACATATATAATAATAAAACTTAGTATTTTAATTATGTTTCTCATATATATGCTTATGGAACTTGTAACAATTTTAATAGATTGGATACCCGTTTTGAAGATACTTTAATTCTGTCCTAATTTGCTGTTAAATTAAAGGTAATACCTGCGTACTGATAATCTAACCAACAAGCTAGCCGATGAAAAGAGCCGTAGATCATGCAATCCATCTTTGCCTTTCATTCGTCAATGGGAATGTCCTTTTTCAGAAGATTGCAATATAGCGTATGGTATCCACAATCCACATGGCCTGTCTTGGTCCATCATTTATCTGTCTATTAATCCACATGGGTTGTCAAGCAGATTGGTGGTACCCCATTTTAGCTACGCATTGGCTTGACTCCTTCAAAAGAACAAGGCTATGAGACCAGGGCTACCATCTTATCCCTAGTAAGTACTTGGATTACATCAGCTGGATACAAGCCCCAAGCTGCATGCCTGGGACCAACCCCTCTATACATGGGTTTTTTTTTTTTTTTTGGGATTCTACTTTTTTTCACTTTTGTAGATGAGATGAGTTAAGATGAAAGTTATTAAAATATATTTTTTTAATATTATTTTTATTTAAAAATTTAAAAAAATTGAATTATTTATTTTATTTTATATGAAAATTTGAAAAAATTAAATTATTTATTTTATTTTATATAAAAAATTTAAGCAAAATGTAATTATTAGATGAGATAAGTTGAAAAAAATTCTTAAACTTGCACAAAGATTTTTTTTTTTCATGTCGGAAACCTCTCCAAGGCAGGGTCTTTCGGACCCACCCCTACAAAGTAAACTCTGGTCCCCTGCACCGCACCCTCGAAAGTTTCTCTATATGAAACTGGTTAAATCATTGAACCTTAGACTTTGAATGGAGTGATATCCCAAGACCAAAACCTTCACCACTTCGGCCAACACTTGGGGTTGACACTTGCACAAAGATTAATGCATTTACTTTTAGCATGACTACATTTTCTGTCCGAGTTCTCAATTATGGGTAGCCTCTCTCCCAGAAAACACAAAGTATCTCTAACTAAGAACAAGTGCACAAAAGATTAGTTCATGGATGACAGTTGTTCATTAAGATTATTACAGAAGTTCCTAAATACAACAAAAAGCTTCACAAACACAACAATTCCAATCACAAGAACATTGCATTAAAGAATCATCAATATGCCAATTGTTAGTTCTTCAAGGTGTATGTAAACCTGTTTTCTTACACTTACTGAAGGGTAGGTGATATTAATAGTAATAATTTCTGAAACTTCTTCACAAATTATCATTCAAACTTGTACAAATGACTGGATGAAGAGTGAGTGCCTTTTAAGATTTTGTCAATACAACTGTTTTAGACTCTGGAAGGTCCCTGGTAAGGACCGACTGACCATAATAGAGGGCCAGTCCATCTCAACATTGCCTTATTCTTGTTAACAGGAAATACAACCTTTGATTTCATAAGAGACCAAGTGTTTTCAGCTGCTGAACATGCTCTGGCGGGAGAGGTGGAGGCGACCAATCAGATCCTGTCATCTCACCATCTACATCCTCAACCACATATTCCTAGTAAAAGAAATTAAACCAGATTCACAACCAGGACCGAGTGGCCTTATGATATATGAGGATGAAGATGGTAGAAAACATGAGCATAAAAGTTGCACAGCTATCTGTAGAAAAGTACTTTGGAAGGCTACAATTTTCAATATACATTCTTTTCTTTTTTTATAAGTAAATTTTCAAAATACATTCTCCACGAGCCAGCACCATCATCTCAAATTCTCATCACAAAGAATATTTCCAACATCACTCAGACTGAATGCCTGAAGGCTGAAAACACTAGCACGTTTTCATGCAAACCTAAAAAACAGATATACCCCCTCCAAACTCACTGAAGAAAGACAATCTCACAAAATAAATATTTATGCTGCCAGGTCTAGAGATATCAGATATGTCAACCACTCCCGACTGTTATTTATAGTCTATCATTGTATAAAAACTAAAAAGGGAGGGGGAAATAGGACAGGTCAACTCCACTTACCTTTGTAAGCATCCTTTTCGCAAGTATGTGATAATGACGCTGCCAAATTCGTTGCCCCACCATTGTGGCCACCAACACACTGTAGAATATCCCAATCACAGTAAAAAGTCCAAGAACAATCAAAGCCATAATAAATAGCAATGGCAACCCTGCTTCACCAGCACCTCCTAAGCAACCGCATTCACTTGCCATACCAGCACAACTTTCAAAACATGTAGTACAGTCAGTCCACATACAGAGAGTACCAGGTAGGTGACAATCTGCACACACACTGCAACAGCAGAAAGAAAATTTGAATCATCTCATTCAACAGCATTCGAATTTTTCAGTTTTACATAGATAATCACACCTCAGATAATAGTATTTAATATTTTCATACAGTAGAATCTAAAATAACACCAAAACAAAAATTCATTCGATCACCCTATAACTATTGTCTGATATATTATAATCCAAGAGGCAGCACAAAGGCAGATTGAAGGTGTCAACACAAATGGCAGCCTTTTGCAACAAATGACAAGTCAACAATGGGGATAATGAGAAATGATTGTAAATACCCAATCTTTTGAAATAAAAGCAAGAATGCATTCAAGCAATTGCATGTATGCCAAGGATCATCATAGTAGAGCTGCCTATATCTGAGCAGCAAGAATGGAATCCATGTCCACAGCAACAAAAACAGATAAGCATTACTAACAGTAAAATTTCACTTTATGCATGGAATACAAGTCACAATTGAAAAAGGACAACCAGTTTGCTTGTGTGTGTGTTGGCACAAATGCCAGGATACATGTTTGCACTAGCATGTAAGCATCTCATGATTCCCATAAAGCAATATAATCAATCTCGCATTCAACTTGCTCCCCATCACTCTAACACATTAGACAGAGGCAGAATTGAAGACAAAAAAAAAACTACAAGGGATCAACGTTGTAATAGTGAAAATGATACAGCAGCAACCAAACAATAAGACATACCATCTGCATTAATTATACTAATGATTTGTCATTAAATGCATCAGAATCATACCCTGGTTGACAGCAACAAAGACATAATTCTCGACAAGGCTGAGCCAAATCATTGCGAACTCTTCGATCATAGCAAGTAATAAAGCATCCAGACAGCCCAAGCAGTGCAAAAAACAATAGAGCCCCTGTACTCACCAATATCATGCATGAATTACCAACATAAAAATGGCATTGATATACTGATGCAAAAGGTAAAGTGAATGCCAGTACATATAGCCTTGCATTAGTGTCTCGAAGCATCAAAAAACTAGAATTTTAATTAACTTATCGGTTTCCATCTCCTAAGCCAAAATATGACCAAAGATTATAATTGTAAGGAAATTTATGAGTCATTAACTGCCAATAAATGTCAATTCCTGCACCTCCACTCTGCCGCCACCATCATTTTTTATCTTAACAGAAAAAAGGAAGTTTGAGTATCTTAACTGTCATCCTTGAATGTCATAGAATCTAGCATCCTTTATTTTTTGCAAAACTAATAACTACATTTATAACTCTGTAACCTTGATACTGCGCAAGAAAATCATCCCAATATGTTCCAGGGGCACATGACCTTGTATATGTTGCTTGAAAAGCATAAATATAAGTATATGACCACCCAAAATTGTATGACCAAAATACTCTATGCATACTACCAAGTGACACAAGATGAGAATCACATCAATGAATTTACAAGGAAAAAATGTTGACCAACACTGTTTACAACAAGCATACTTGTATACCCATTTTGAGAACTGCTACTTAGGTTATTAAGTTTTTACCGCAAATGTAATAGAAACTAAGCCCACTATCAAAACCCCATGCAAGACGAAGCCAGAACTGCTGGTAGCCATCTATCAAATACACCAAATACGCGAGTGACGCAATCACCTGCATACAATAAACATTTAATATCAATATCTGCTCTATTAAATAAACAATTAAAAGAACATGACTAGACGCAGAGAACAGATGACCTACAAGCTGAACAGCCAGAAATATAAATATAATATCTCTAGTCACAAAGAATCGAAATTTCAAGGTTCGCCATTTCCTATCAGCAGCAACATGAACTCTCAAATGATAAGGGGCCTTGCAGGTTGTGCAATGAGCAAAAGCAAACCCTTCCTGCAGAAGTTAACATAAGATGCAGACAGATTAAAAACGGCAGATTAGCAATAATGCCTAAGGAATATCAGTACACATGTTTACAGTAATTAGGGTTAACTAACAGCTTATACAATCAAAAGCCTATCACCAATGAGATCATCTTAGATGTGGTTTGGATAGTGAGTTGAGATGAGATGAGTTGAGATAAAAGTTGAAAGTTAAATAAAATATTGTTAGAATATTATTTTTTTTAATATTATTATTGTTTTGAGATTTGAAAAAATTGAATTGTTTATTATATTTTGCGTGAGAATTTGGAAAAGTTGTAATGATGAGATGAGATAAAACGCTACTTGTATCCAAACGGGGCCTAGTGTAAAAGTGCATCCATTGTGAAATTTGCAAATCATGCATGTCGCTATATAATTTGTGTAATTCAATGTGTCTGAGCAGACGTGTCATTCAGATGGTCATTTAGATACATGGTGCTAATGCAAACAGGGTGGATGTGCAAGCCATGGATTCAAGCGTGGTCTACCATAGTATTTTATCAGATCAGATTAGCGGTTACCCTTGTGTCCATAGGATGTGGGACCGATGCACAGCCTTGCACACAGGGTTAAGTGTGTTGGCTAGTCAGACAAGTCAGTTAGTCCAGATAAGTCAAATAATTCAGATCAGTCATTATACCAAAAATATTTCCAAGTCATGCATGTCATCAGCATATTTATGAACAATCATGATTTTAATTCTTAGAATGAAATATTATTGAAAAACCTTATGTTAAGTATGTTTACATTATGATGAGTTTTTTACTAAGTCTTGACTAATTTTAGTTTTTTTATGTTTTTAACCACCCAGGTGAGGATGATGAGTACGAGCAGACAGGTCAGGCTTAGATGGAGTAGTTTGATTTAATTCCAGGCTTTTTAGTTATTTATGAAATATATTTTTCAATTCAAACTTCGATCATATTTCTCAAAACATGTTTTATTTAATAATTATTTTTATGAATTAGATATTTATTTTATTAAATTACGAGATCTCTTGCCTAGTATTATTTATGAAAATGCGTGACATCTCTAGCCTACGGGAGGGGGTGTTACACTCACATAACCTGATCTAACCATTTGAGCTATGATCAGATACATAACTGGCATAGGAAACCCTAATATGACAATTGAATGATATGATCTATTAGATTTGAAAAGGCACATGAGGATGGCAGCCATACCCTTACAGCTCGCCAATGATCCAAACATTCCCGGTGTACATACTTTGATGTACCTTTGCACTTGCAAGGAGCTATAAAATCCCTACCTGAGTGAAAAAAAATGAGAAGATCACAAAATGATGAGCCTAAATTGTCCCACTCAACTCTAAAAGACACCCATATAGCAGTCAAGGAAAAGGGAAAAATAATTGTCCAGAACCTAAGCAAAAAATCACAACACATATCTAAAAAAAACTCTGCACTATTGACATAAAAACAGCGAAATCAGTCCAGCTCTTCCTTCTCAGCGAATGCATAAATAAGAGAAGTTCATATAAAACTGACCCTACAGTTTTCTTAGATGTTACTGGTTTTAGATGATCTATTGTCTTATTGCTGAGAAGTTAAGAGCACGGAATGTAATTCCAAGTAAGTATTAAGTACGGACACATGTTACTCCTATCTTATTATTAAAGATTAGTGCTTACATAAACAATTTTAGAGGCATGACATTTTGTGATAAGAATGGAGTATCAGGTTATTCATGAATCATACTCCAGGAGTACATGATAATTTTCTGTAATTCCATATTAAGCCCACGTCTTTGCAAAGGTGGATGCAATTGCTTGCCTTATTAGTTCACTTAAAATACATTTTCAGAAGTCCAGAGCAACATTTTTTTTATACAAGTAAGAAGTAACGTCCAATGGAAGGCCCAAATTGCATGACGTATACTCCAAAAGGACTAGTCAATAATACAATTGGAGCTCTATTGAAACCTTATAAAGAGCAAGAACTTCTCCTTCCCAAGCAATAATCCAATACACCACCGACCCTTATCCATATCGGGTATGACATAAGAAGCCCAAAGTAGCAACAACATATGTAAATTGTTTCCTCGTGTTAAAAACAGTAAAAGTGTTACCACTGAGTACCAATTTGCAAAAGAGTCATATCATAATGACCTTTTTCCGACAATTCATGTTAATGATAGAAACTCTCGCAAAAAAAGAAAAAAAAAATTAAACATACTTGGAACTTGCTATAATAATAATAATCTCGAAAATCGACTCTATAGAAAAAGAAACAAAAGGTCAAATTTATAATAACAATTCACTTAAAACTTAAAATGTTGAAGATAATTTCGACAAAAAAAAAAAAAAAAACGAAGTGACTTGTCGAAACCAAAAGTGGAAATTTAAGAAAATCGACCGGAAAAATTACCGTCGGTTTCAAGGCAAATCCTGCATTGAATTTGTTCTCCAGGGCCAGCCTCGAGATCGATCTCGCTGGGTTCGGCGATCGGCGTCGGAGGCACGAGAGGCGAAGACTCCAAGCGATCCGCCATTGAGTTGCGGGGGAGAGACAGAGAATAAGCTGTTTGAGAAATTTTAGGGAAACGAGCCTAAAACCATGAAATTCATAGAGAAAAACCCTACTCCTTCACTCTTTCTGTCCCTTCGCATATGTGTCTCGGTGGGAGAGGAAATTGAGCAGCGCTGAAGTTTCTGATGACACGAGGAGAACGAGAAACAAAAAGTTCCAGTAACGGGTACGATGTTGTGTGAAATATTTGTTTCCGAATTTGGACCTCAGCTCTTCCCCGTTTCACTGCAAAATTCTCTTTTTATTTTTTTTTTTTCAATTTTTTTATTCATATTTTTTATCATTTTAAAATATTTTTAAAAAATATAAAAAAAATCAATACATTAATATTCATTTCCTTAATTATTAAATAAAAAATTTTAAAAAAAAAATTAAAATACATGAAGTATCAAAATGAGAAGACAAATGAAGTAGGTAAAATAACATTTTTCATAGCACTATATAGGAAATTTTACTCCTTAATTTTTAAATTTATATATCATTTTAACTGTATAAAATTGTCTAAGATCTCGTTTGGAATGAGAAATGAGATGAGATGAAATGAGATAATTTTAGATGAGTTGAATAAAATATTGTTAAAATATTATTCTTTAATATTATTATTATTTTGATATTTGAAAAAGTTGAATTGTTTATTATATTTTGTATAGAAATTTGATAAAGTTATAATTATGAGATGAGTTGAGATTACTTCTCAATCCAAACGGGGCCTAACGGATCATTTAATATTTGGAATATAGAATTATGTGAATAGTATTGAAACAATTTAAATGAAGATGTTTTATTGGATTTTGAAAAATAAGAAATAAAAAGTTAAATAAAAATATTATAAAGTTAAAATAGTATTTGAATATAGTTTTTAAAATGATATTTTTTAAAGTTTGAAAGAATTGTATTAATTTTTATGCTTTATTTTAAAATTTGTAAAAGTTATAATGATTAGATAAAAATGTTAAAAATTTGAGATTGAAAAATGTTTTGTGTTTTAGTGATGTTTGGGAAAGAAATTGTGGATGTTTTGAGAATTTTACAACAATTCTAATTACCTAAACATGACCTAATTATGATCCTCTTCTAATACTAATCTCGGTGAAATACATAGAATTGAAAAGAGACAAAATGTTTATGACGAAAGAAATGCAAAAAAAAAAAAAGAGAAATAAAGTGATAATAAAGGATATAAATTGGGGGGGGGGGGGGGGGGGGGGGGGTGTGAATAAAGAAGTAGTAATATAAGGTGAAACTAATAATGTGATATTCTAAGTATCTAAACAAACGTGATAATCATATAAATATTATTAAAATAATTTGTGAATAATAGTCAAATTATTTGTGTTAAAATGTTTAATTGAGTTTTGGGGTGAGAGAAAAAAACTTTGAATAAAAATATTCCAAAATTGTTTGAATATAATTTTTTTTAGAAATTGAAAAAATTGTATTATTTTTTGTGTTTTGTTTAGAAATTTGAAAAATTTGTAATATTTACTAATTAGGTAATGATTAGATGAAAATTTTAAATATTTAAAATTAAAAAATGTTCTATATTTAAGTGATGTTTAGAAATGAAATTATGAAGATTTTTTAGATAAGATGAGAAATTCTTATCTCATCTAAGTTTCCAAACAACTACCATAAAAATGTTAAATATACAACAATAATAATGAGAAACAAGTTTACAAATTGAGGCCACGTCATATCTATTTTATAATCAAATATATCACGTCAAATTAAGTAAATTTGTAAGGTAATTTTTTTTTTTTATCAATAATCTTGACATTTCTCTAATATAAAACATGGAATATTTTGTAGATTGTATTTTGAAGAATAATTAAATACCAAAACATTGTA